>NC_063186.1:2217005-2384505 GCF_023159225.1 Perognathus longimembris pacificus
CCCAGCGCCGACAACATCCAGGCGGGGGACCTGGGCCTGGGCGGGGGGCTGCGGCTGGGCGGGCCGAGTGAGGGGCCCGGACGGGGCACGCGCGTGTGAGCACACGTGCAATGGCACGCTGGACCCCCGCCACCCCCCCGGTACCCCGGGGGGCTGAGGCCCCGCCACCCCCGGGCCCGGTGGACACCGCCCAGGCGCCGGCGTTTGCACACGGACGGGCGGCGTGCAAGGCGTGAGCCCCCCTCTCCCCACTCCCCCCCCCGGCAGCCGGTGGGCGATGTCGGGGTGCTGGGCGGCCCCCCCCCCCCCACCCGAGGAAGCCGCTCTGCCCCGATGCCGCGACCGGCCTTCCTGACAGCGCCGTGGCCCCGTGGGGACCGGCCGTCCAGGGGCAGAGCGGGGGGGGGGGGGTGGAGGGGGGGCGGGGACACACCTGCCCTCGCAGGGCTCAGGCCGGTGGGGGGGGGGAGCCCCGAGCCTTCAGCCCCGGGGCCTGTGCCTTTGCAGCCGCACGGACCTCAAGCCCCCCACGCCACGCGGGCCGGGCTCGAACCCGGGCCGTGAGTGGGGTCCCCCCCGGCCCCCCCGGCCCGCTCCGCACCCCGCTTCTCGTGCCGCGTGGGGCGGGGGCCCCGCTGTGTTAACTCGAGCCCCAAACACGCGAGCGGGGGGGGGGGGCGGAAGCCGGGCGACCCCACGCCCCGTCGCCCTAATAAAGTGTGAGCTACGCAGCACGGTCGTGTGTGTCAGCTGCTGTCTGTGGGGGGGGGGCGGGAGGGGGGACCCAGGCTGGAGGAAGGGAGGGCCCGGCCCACGGGCGGGCCGAGGGGAAGGAGGAGGCCCAGGGGAGGGAAACTGAGTCAAGTCCCTCGACGTGACGTCTTCCTGTTCCACCAGAGGCGGCCAGGAGGGGGGCAAAGGCAGCCGCGTGTGCCCCGGTGTTGTCACACCACGAGATGCGCCACGGGGGGGGGGGGGGGCGGGGGGGGAGGGGGAAGGGGAGGGCGGCCCCGGGCTCCCGCCCCACTCACGGACGCCGCTCCCCTCCACCCCACCCCTCGCCCGCGGCCGTGTCTAAGAATCACGTTTAGATAAGCGTGAAAACTGGGGGGCAGTGCGCACACACGTGTACACGCACACGCCACGCGGGCGCGCACGCTCAGGGCCCCGGCGGTTCTGGGGGAAACGCAACGAAGGGCCGGGGCGTCCTCACCACAAGGTCGAGTGAAGGTCAGCGAAGGCCCACGTGGGGGACGGGGCGCGGCCGGGGCCCGGGGGCGGCCAGCGGGGGGGGTGGGGGCCATGCACGCGGACCTCAGGGTGTTTGTGCCCTTGTTCCCCAACTTCTAAGTATTTGGGGATATTTGGAACTAGAACCGCTCTCGGGACGCCTGGACTAGCTTCAAGACAAACCACCGCCACACACACACACACACACACACACACGTACACACACATTACACACACATACACACATATACATACACACGTATACACATTACACACATACGCACACACACGTACACACATACACACACGTACACACATACACACACATATACATACACACATACACACCACACACACACATACACACACACACCACACACACACACGTACACACACATTACACACACATACACACATATACATACACACGTATACACATTACACACATATGCACACACATACACACATACACACACATACACACATGCACACACACACATACACACACATACACACACACAGAGAAGCCAGGGACAGCGCTCAGGCCCTGAGTTTCAAGGCCCAGGACTGGCAAAACAAAAACAACAAAAACAAACCAAGAAGACGAGATGGGGGCAGCCTTCGTCCCTTTGAGGAGAATGTATTTGTGCCAAGCAGCAGCAACCCAGCTCTCACAAACCCAGGGCTGCTGTTTTTCTCTCCCTGGCCATGTAAAACCGTAAAGGATAATTTAGACAATCCCCAAACGATCTTCCCGCCGATGGCGATGAACGTTCCGCGCTGAGCGGCGGCTCGGCCCGTCTGTCTCCTTCCAACGGCGTCGTGGCGGAGGACGGCGAGGGAGCGCAGAAAGCCATTACCAACCAGCAGCGGGGAAAGGACACGGGGAACGGAAACTCCCAACGAAGACAAGCCCGGCATCCTGGCCACTCTAAAGATCCAGGTTCAAAGCCAGCCTGGGCAGGAGCGTCTATGAGCCTGTTATCTCCAATGAGCCAGCAAAAAAAAAAAAAAAAAAAGCTGACGTGGAGGCGTGGCTCAAGTAGTCGAGCACCAGCCTTGAGCAAAACAACGCTAAGAGAAAAAGGCCTTGAGCGCAAGTCCAGTACGAGCGCGCTAGTAATCACAAGGCCCAGAGTTCAAACCCGGCCAGGGAAAGCAGGGAAATGCTTCAACGCCCAGCTTTTCTTTTATAATAAAAGCATTATGGTTTCTGGGGCTAGGAAAACAACAACAACAAAAAAAAACATTCCCTTGATATTATTCGTGTGTGTGTGTGTGTGACGGTACTGGGCCTTGAACTCAGGGCCTCACACCATCAGCTTTGGAGGGGAAAGGGCTTCGCCTGCCTCTGAGCCCCTAAAGCCCACGGCCACCCCTTCGGAGAGGAGGAGACGCGGAATGGGCAGTTCAGCGGCGTCTGCTACACCCGCGGTGCACGTTCTCTATGCGAATCGCCTCCGGCGACTCTCAGCAGCCGGCTCGCGGCTCCCCGCCGCATCCGCGCACCAGGAAGACACGGAAGACGTTGTTATGGCTTAGGTCCGTCATACACCGCTTCGGCGGGCGTTGCTTTTTATCAGCCAGTGTATTAAAGTCTACTTTTAGTACTTGCTAATGTCTCGCCGGCTCATTTTTTTGAGACAACGGGAAAGAAATGGGAAACTTCGATATAGGTATATATTCATCCTAATGAGAAACGGTGCACAGTCACTAGGAAAATGAGTTCAAACTCCGATTGTTGTCGAAACGAAATTGCTTCCGAGAGGAGGAGGAGGAGGAGGAGGAGGAGGAGGTGCACAGATGGAAAACCACTTTTACCGAGTGGGGCGGCTCGCACGTGCCCAGTCATCCCCGCTACCCAGGAGGCTGAGATCTGAGGATCACGATTTGAAGCCAGCCTGAGCGGGAAGTCTGTGAGACTCTTCCCCTCAATTCACCATCAAAAAGCCCCACGTGGACCGGGTTTTCAGTAACTTCTGTAAATAATAATAATAATAATAATAATAATAATAATAAAGGTGTATCATTATACTTTTCTATCAAGGAAAAAAAGGGGGCAATTGGAGATCTTGAGAAGCTAATACAAAGCTGTTACGAAGCGTCGTGCTGAATCAAGTGAAAACGAAGGCTGGCTCTGAGCAACGCGGCCAGAGCCCCTTTGACCTTGAAGACAGAAGCCCGTCGCTTGGAGGCCCGGGCGTTAGCAATTCCGTATTATTTTTTCCTCCTCTGCGAGTCTAATCAAGTCCTTGGTTCTCCACCGCATAATATAACATTTACATAATCATAATTTCCAATTGCCAACTAATGGTATTCGAGGTGGAGAAACTAGCCAATCGTCCACGCGCAGAAGACTTAATTACAGCCACAGAACAGAATGTAAATGGAGTCAACTTTCAGCTGAGGCGAAGGCTGTAAGCTCAACTTTCAATTTATCAGGAGCAAGAGCTGGGGGGGGGGGGGGCGGGGTTGCTGCGAGCAGGTAAAGAATGATGTTACCCTTCGTGCAACACCTCAATGCTAGTTGACATTTTTCCTTATGTGTCTGAATTATTTATATTGCTTATAGTTTCTGCACCCAAAAAAAAAAGTGCTGGTTTAGTCTGATGATAAATATGTATAATGAACTTACGGCGCCCCAAGCCTTCTCTACATTCCGGCAATTAACAAAATAAAAACCCTTGCCCTCAAAAAGCTACCGTTCTGTTCCGTGGGTGAGATTGTGGATGCCCAGGAGACGGATTGACGGGTCGCGTCCTTTAAGGCCGATGGACTCGGGTGACATCAAGAGCCGGGGGGCGGGGAGGGGGGTGAAATCTTCTTTATCTGGGAGATCAGGCGGGCAGGAGCCTGAGACGGGAGGGAGGGAGGGAAGACAGACACACAGGATTGGGGAAGGATTGCTCTCGAGCCCGAGACTGCACAGAGCTTGACGGGCTCCCAGCCGAAGCGAGCCAGGGCTGGGCGGAGGCGGGCGGAGATCGTCAGCAGCGCTGCTCGGGAAGTGCAGTGGGGGGCAGGTTCCACTGGGTCTTTGAAGTCGTGATCCATAGTTCAATTATTCATGTAAGTCACAAGAACGTCGGGATTGACTCCCGCGGTCATCGGTCTGTCGTTGGACTCAGGCAACATCACGGCCTAAGCTCTGTTTCTAACCACTTTCCCACTAGCAACAGAGAAAGTCGTTGCCCAGGAAAATGGAGATAAGACCAACATCTAGGGGGCTGGGGATGTGCCTAGGGGCAAGAGTGCCTGCCTCGTATACATGAGGCCCTGGGTTCGATTCCCCAGCACCACATATACAGAAAATGGCCAGAAGGGGCGCTGTGGCTCAAGTGGCAGGGGGCTAGCCTTGAGCAAAAAGAAGCCAGGGACAGTGCTCAGGCCCTGAGTCCAAGGCCCAGGACTGGCCAAAAAAAAAAAAAGACCAACAGCTAGGAGAGCTGCGGTGGCTTTAAACAGGGAGATAGCAGTGACGATGGTAAGGCGATCTGATTCAGAATGTAGTTGGAGGAAGAGTGAGAAGACTTATGGGGAGGAGGGACAGATGGATGATGGATGATGGGTGGGTGACAGATGGATTGATATGTGGGTATACAGATGGATGAATGGATGCACATGGTGGATTGATATATTGATGGGTGGATGGATGGATGGATGGGTGGGTGGATGGATGGATGGATGGGTGGGTGGATGGATGGATGGATGGATGGATGGTGGGTGGGTGGGTGGTGATGGATGGATGGATGGATGGGTGGATGGATGGATGGGTGGGTGAATGGATGGATGGGTGGGTGGATGGGTGGATAGATAGGTGGATGGATGATGGATGGATGGATGGGTGGGTGGATAGATGGATGGATGGATGGATGGGTGGATGGATGGATGGTGGATGGATGGATGGATGGATGGGTGGGTGGATAGATAGGTGGATGGATGATGGATGGATGGATGGGTGGGTGGATAGATGGATGGATGGATGGATGGGTGGATGGATGGATGGGTGGATGGATGGATGTGTGGATGGATGGATATGTGGGTGGACAGATGGATATATTGATGAATACATGAATAGATAGATGGACGGACTGATGGACATGTGGGTGGATGGATGGTGGACAGATGGATGGATGGGTGGACATGTGGATGAGTGGTCACAGTATTGGACAGCTGTAGAAGGAGAGAACTGAAAGCATAGGTCCCGGCCATCCCAGGGGACCCTGCGGAGATCATCACAGGCAGGAGAAGAAGGTCCATAAGGAGGTTTATTCGTGGGGCCATAGCTTCCCCGGGAGAGGGCGCTACATGGCGTCTGCACCTTATCCAGGTGGCAGCTTCTCTGTCTGGGGGTAAAGGGGAGGTAGTTAGGTAGTGAGTAGGGGTGGCTCGTTAGGTGTGGGTGGATCTGGGGGCTGGTGGGGGGAGCTGAGGACCTGAGGCTGGGGCAATGCTAGCAAGAGCCACCATCAGGGCCAGACGACAGGGGTCAGGTGTAGCAGGCTCGTTTGTCCGCACAGGTGTGGGAACTGCCGGCACCACGCGCGCGGTTCACGCCCCTCCGCTCTGGGCCCCATCGACTTGTATTTCCAGCCCTGCTCCTGCCGTCGGGTGTGTGGTCACTGTGCCTCGGTTTACCCATTTGTAACGTGCGGACGGCGTAGCCCCTGGGCTCTGGCGTGTAGGAATGAGGTCGGTCCTGGCTGCCTCCGGCGGCCCACCCCAGAGGCCCGGGGGGGGGGGACCTCCCAGGCACGACGGGACGCGGCGTGGGGCGGAGGGGACGGGGAGGGGCGGCGTGGAAGGGCTCGGAGCCACGGGGGCGCCGATGGTGGAGGCTGAAGGTGGAGGCCCGCGGGGTCAGGACCTCTCCCGGGAGAAGAGGAGGAAAGATCTCGAACCCGCCGCCCACAGAGAGAGGGGGGCACCCACAGGCGGCGCGGCCTCGCCCCCACCCGCGAGAGGGAGCACCCCGCCACCCTGCGCGCGTTTGCACGGCCAAGGCCGCGTCACACCCGTCCCAAGCCTGAAACACCCACGGAAAAAGCAAACCCCACACGGAGGCTCGTGCGTGTGCGTGTGCGTGTGCGTGCGTGCGTGCGTGTGTCAATGGTGCTGCAAAGCCAACGCAGACCGGCCCACCTTCCAGACGCTTCTCCCCAATAAACGCAAGCAGCCGGGGGTGTGGGTGCGTGAGTTCAAGGCCCGGGCCCGCACCCAAAGGGGAGGCATGGCCGGTGTGGAATGACCACACCTGCCCTGGGAGGGGCGTGGGGGGCGTGGGGGGCTGGGGGGGTTGGGGGGCCGTCCTTGCTCGTTCTCTCACTCCTGGGCAGGGGGGCGCACGCCTGTAACCCAAGCCGTCGGGAGGAGCAGGCGGGAGATGGGGAGTTCAAGGGCAGTCTGGACTGCGAGTGGGGGGCAGGTGAACCCCGGGGTGCCCAACACCCGGGGGAAGGGGGGGCTGCCCAGGAGGCCGAGAGCTGAGGATCGCGGTTCGAAGCCTGCCGGGCCAGGAAAATGCATGGGACTCCCAGAGTCCACACGCACGCACACGCACACACGTGCACACACACACGCACGCACCCAGGTCTCCTGTGCGCTTGTAGTCGCTCCCTCCTGGGGCTCAGTGGTTCGTTCTGTGCACCCCAGAACCTTCTAGAAGCCTACGGCCTGGGGTTTGAACTCAGGACGTGGCCCAGGCCCCGCTGTCCCTTGCTGTAGTCGCCGGTGTCCCCTGGGGTCCCCCCCCCCGCCGTCCCGGGGACCCCCACCCCCACTGCCTGGCCAGCCGAGCACCGACGCCCTGAAAGCCCCAAGCAGCCCCCCAGGTGTTCGTGACACTGGGGTGCAGGTGACAGCTTGGGCCCGGGGCCCCGCGGCGACCTGCCCGGGAGCAGCACCCCGGCTCCACCCAGCGCACCCCGAGAGCCAAGAGGAGCAGCGAAGGCTCCCGCACCAACACCCGCCTTGCAGCTCAAGCTCCGCAGCGTGTGCGCGCGTGCGTGCCTGTTGCGTGTGCGCGTGTGTGCGTGCATGCGTGTGTGTAGGTGCATGTGTGTGCGTGTGCCTCGTGCGTGGTGTGCGTGTGCGTGTGTGTGGAGAGCTGCGGGCGGGTGGCGGTGTGACCCCGCGCCCTGGTTGCCATGGCTACGGGCGGGCTGCGTCCCTCCCCGACCCCCTGACTCTTCCTGCGGGGCCTCCCGCCCGCCTGTCCTCGCTCCGCCCTCCCACCACGCGGAGCCCCTCGCCACCCTCCCTCCGACCGTCACACACCGGGGAGGGCGCGGCCCCCCACGGTCGCAGGGCTGGAGCTGCACGAGCTGGCGTAGAGAGCTTGGATGGCGAGGCAAGCACACACACCATGCACGCGCACACACCATGCACACACACCATGCACGCGCACACACCATGCACACACACCATGCACGCACACACACCATGCACGCGCACACACCATGCACACACACCATGCACGCGCACACACCATGCACACACACCATGCACGCACACACACCATGCACGCGCACACACCATGCACACACACCATGCACGCGCACACACCATGCACGCGCACACACCATGCACGCACACACACCATGCACACACACCATGCACGCACACACCACGCACACACACACCATGCACGCACACATGCACGCACACACCATGAACGCACACACACCATGCACGCACACACCATGCACGCACACACCACGCACACACACACCATGCACGCACACATGCACGCACACACCATGCACGCGCACACACCATGCACACACACCACACACACACCATGCACACACACACCCTGCAGGCTGGGGCTTCCAGCAGGTTCCCCGACCTGGGGGAGACATGGGGGGGGTGTGAAGAGGCCTCCGCCTGGACCCCCAAGAGCAAGGGGCACAGGAACCGCACCCCAAGGAGCACAGAGAAGAATGTCGTTTATGATCGTCTTTATTAATACTCACGGCCCCGCGTGGACCCCGCGAGGAGGGGGAGGGGAGGGGAGGGGGAGGGAGGGGGAGGGAGGGGTTCCCCCCCAGGGGGCGCCAGGTCAGGACGTTCAAGTCTGCCCTTTCCGGTGTGCATGTGCGTGACCGAGGGTGTGCGTGTGCGTGGGTGCGCGTGCACGCACACGTGCGTGTCTGCAGTGGGGGGCGGGGCGTGTGAATGCGCACGTGCGTGCGCTCGCTGTTCCGTGGAAATCCATCCGTCCATCCCAGCCAGACAGCCGGCCCGGGGTTGACCGCGCGGCCCGCCCACGGGAGACGGGAGATCGGGCGGCCAGCCCCGCCTCCGCCCCGCCTCCGCCCCGCCGCCCATCCCGGGGTCCGCCCGCGGGCGCTCAGGGGCGGGGCTCGCGGTGACCCCGCCCCCACGGCGCTCAGAGGCAGGGCTCCGCCCACGGTCACTGGGGCGGAGCTTGCGGAGACCCGCCCCCGCCGTGACTCAGAGGCGGGGCCCCTGGCTCCGCCCCCAGGTCACTCCAAAGCAAGGATTTTGCCGTGGCTCCGCCCCCGGGTCACTCCGAGGCGGGGCTTGCGTTGACTCCACCCCCGCAGTTATCCATAGGCGGGGCTTTCTCCGGCTCCGCCCCCTGGTCACTCAGAGGCGCGGCTCGCTGAAGTCGCGCCCGTCCTCGGGGCCGCGGGCACGCAGGCACGTCCTCGGGGCCGCGCACGCACGCCCCGGCTCAGAGGCGCGGCTTGGGCCGCAGCGGCTCTCCGGGGTCGCGCCCGTCCTCGGGGGCCGCGCGTGCACACGCACGCACGCACGCACGCATGCACGCGCGCGCGCCCCGGCTCAGAGGCGCGGCTTGCGCAGCAGCGTCTTGCTGAGGTCGCGCACGTCCTCGGGGCCGCGCGGCGCGCTCGTAGCCCAGCACGGCCATGGGCTGCGCGCAGAACTCCTCGACCTGGCGCACCTGCGCGAAGCTGAGCGCCGAGCGCCAGGCGCTGGCGGCCTGCGTGGCGTTGCGCGCCGACACCACGAAGGGCTTGGCGGCGGCGGCGGGCCCGCTGGTCATGTTGAGCGCGAACTGCTCCATGGCGGCGCTGACGGGCAGCCCCACGAAGGCGTAGACGCGGCGCAGCGTGCGCACCGGGTCGCCCACCAGGTCCTCGTAGCGCACGGCCAGGTAGCGGCCGCGCAGCCAGTCGGGCGGGCGCAGCGCCGTCTGCAGCGTGGCCGCCATGCTGTGGCAGATGACCTCCATGGCGCCCAGCGCGTGGTAGTCGGCGGGGCCCGCGGCGGCGGCGGCGGCGGCGGCGTGGGGCGGGGGCTCGCGGCGCGGCCGGTCGGCGGCGGCGGCGGCGGCGGGGGGCGGCGGGGGCGGCGGCGGGGGCGCGCGGTGGGCGCGCGGTCGCGGCTGCGCACCACCTGCAGCGACTCGCGGATGAGGCCGTGGCGCGAGCGGATGCGCGAGGCGGCCACGGCGCGCGGGTCGCGCACCAGGTGCACCACCTTGAGGTCGAGCGCGGGGTCGCGCAGCAGCGGCGCCAGCACGGCCACGGTCGAACACGCGCACGCCCTTGATGGCGAGCGCGCGGTAGCGGCGGCACTCGGCCTCGAGGCGCGCCAGGCGCTGCGGCGGGCACTTCTTGCACACGCGGTCGTCCACCAGCGCCACCACCTCCTTGCGGTAGCCGGCCGGGCACAGCGGCGCCGAGCACACCACCTTGTTGGTGGCGGCGCCGAAGATGCCGAGCGTGGTGAGGTTGCGGCCGCCGCCGCCCGCCGGGCCGTAGAGCTGGAACACGGAGAGGTCGCAGCGGTACAGGGCGCTCAGCATGTCGCGCGCCGCGCCCTGCAGCGACACCGCGTCGCCCGGGTACAGCTTCTGCCACACGTGCCACACGGGCTCGTACAGGAAGAACACGTCGGGGTGCTGGTTGAAGAGCTCGCCGAAGAAGGACGAGCCCGAGCGCCACGTGGTGAGCACGTACACCAGCCGCCGCCGCGCCCGCCCGGGCCCCGCGCGCGTGCCGTTGTCCCCCCGGGGCGGCTGCGGCTCCGGCGGGGGCCGGGGCGGCGGCGGCGGCGGCGGGGCCGGGGCGGCCGGGGACGCGGGCGGGCGGCGGTGCGGCGGCGGCGGGGGCGCGCGGCGGGGCGCGGGGCCCTCGGGGGCGCAGGGCCGCGGCGGGGCCTCGCGGTGCCACCTGTGGTCCAGGAGGTTGAGCGCGGTGAGCAGCAGCAGCAGCGCGTAGCCGGCGAGCAGCAGCAGCGCCTTCCTGCGGAACGCCTTCATGCCGAGCGGGGACGCGGGCCAGCGGCGGCCCGGGCGCGGGGGCCGGGGCGCCGGGGCGCGGGGCGGCCGGGGGGCGCCCGGGGGCGGCGCGCGCGGCGAGCTGCGGCTCATCACAGGCCCCGCGCGGCCCGGCGGCCCGGGGCGGGCGGCGGCCCCGCGGCGGCCCGGCCGCGGGCTCCGGGTCGGGGGCCGCGGGTCCGGGGCGGGCGCGGCACCGGCGGCGGCGGCGGCGGCGGCTGCTCCTCCCCGGGGCCCCGGGCGGGCTGGGCCATGGCCGCGGCTCCGCGGAGGAGGGGGGACCTGCGCGGGGGAGCGGGGTGAGTCGGGGCCCGCCGCCCGCCCGGCCCCGGCCCCGCACTCACCGGGCCGGCCCCGGGCGGCCGATCGCGGGGCGGCCGGCTGTCCGCGCCTCCTCGCCCGGCCTCTGGCGTTGGGGGCCCCGCCGCGCGGGCGCCCTGCGGCTCGGGAGCGGAAACTTTCACCGGAGCCCCGGCGGCTCTAGACGGGGCCCGGCTCCGCGGCTGCCCTCAGCCCCGCGCGGGCGCCCCGCGGGGCCTCGCCGCCGCCCGGGGCCTCGGGCCGGGCCGGGGAGGGGGGACCGGGAGGGGGGCGCCCGCGCGCCCGGGGCCGCGGCGCCCCGGAACCCGCAGCTCGGGATCCACCAGGAATCGGGGCCGAGGGAGCCGCCGCCGCCGCCGGTGCCGGTGCGCGAAAGCGGCGGCCGGGAGGAGGAGGACGCGGCCCCGGCTCCCCGCGCCGCGCCCGGGCCCGCCCGCCGCCGGGGTTGGCGCTCCGGGCCGCCCGTCACCGAGGCCCCGCCCCGCGCCCGCCCCGCCTCCCCGGGCCGCCCGTCACCGAGGCCCCGCCCCGCGCCCGCCCCGCCTCCCCGGGCCGCCCGTCACCGAGGCCCCGCCCCGCCGTCCTCCGCAGCCCCGGCCGGCCCCGCCTCCCCGGGCCCCCGCGCGCAGCCGCCCCGGGCCCGAGCCGAGTCGGGGCTCCGACCCCCGCCCCCGGCAGCCGCCCCGTCCGTCCCTCCCCGGCACCCCGGGGTCCCCGGGCTCGGGCGGCCTGGTGGCCTCGGGTCCCGAGGGCTTGGTGATCGGCGTCTCCCGCCGCCCCGACCCGCCCCCCTGGGGAGGGGAGGGCAGCGAGCCCGTGGCCGAACAACGGAAGTGCCCGCGAGGCCAGGAGCTCGAACCCAGCCAGTGACCGCGTTCTGGGCCTTGGGGGCGTTTGGGGTGCTGGGGGCGCTCCGGGCCTGTCCGCCCCGGGGCCTCAGCCGTCCGGGGAGAGCGGGGCGCGGGGCGGGGAAGGCGCGGGGCCGCTGCTTCTGGTCACCGCGGGGCGGGCGGCGCTCGCCGGTGTGGGTCGCTGCGTGGCCGGCCTGGCGTGGCCGTGCGGGCCCCGGGGCCCCCAGCGATGGACGACGGTCTTCCGAGCTCAGAGGGGGCCCCCTCCACCCCCCCCCTCCCGACCGCGCCCACCCGGGTGCCGCTGCTGGGGCCCGAGGCGGAGGCGCCCCCCCCCAGCATGATCAACACTGCTTATCGGAGCCGGTGGGGGGGGGCGTCCATCTGCACCCCGCCCCGACGGGCAGGGCTTGCCGCGCGCCGCAGTCGGGCCGCCCGGGTCGGTGCACCGGGTCCCTCGTGGCGAGGGCGCCGGCGTCCGCGGGGCACTCGCGGTGGCCGGGGCGGCTGACCTGACCCCGCCTCGGCCTCGGCCCACGGGGCTGCTCCTCCGCCTGCCTGCTGCCCCCCCCCAGCAGCTCCCCCAGCCCGCCTCCCCCCCCCCCATCCGCGGACCCCGCCGGGAGTCGGGGAGCGGGGCCTCCTGAGGGGC
This sequence comes from Perognathus longimembris pacificus, assembly GCF_023159225.1. Lineage (NCBI taxonomy): Eukaryota > Metazoa > Chordata > Mammalia > Rodentia > Heteromyidae > Perognathus > Perognathus longimembris. Next base: position 2,229,331 of record NC_063186.1, read on the forward strand.
GGTGCCGTGGGTCCCCCGGGCGGGCCGGGTTTCGGTGGCCTCCGGGCGGCCCTGCCCGCAGCTTCTCGGCGCCGCCGGCCGCTCCGAGCGCTCGTCCACGGCAGACGCGGACCCGCGTGCCGGGCGCTGTTTGTGTGTATGGTTTCCAGGTAAGGCTTTGCGTGTGCGCGCGCGCGCGTGTTTTAAGGCGTCTTCCTGTGCCGCCCCTCCGGCGGGGGTGGGGCGGCCTGCGGGGCGGGGCCTCCGGCGGGGGTGGGGCGGCCTGCGGGGCGGGGCCTCCGGCGGGGGTGGGGCGGCCTGCGGGGCGGGGCCTCCGGCGGGGGTGGGGCGGGGCCTCCGGCGGGGCGGGGCCTCCAGCGTGGGTGGGGCGGCCTGCGGGGCGGGGCCTCCGGCGGGGGTGGGGCGGCCTGCGGGGCGGGGCCTCCGGCGGGGGCGGGGCGGCCTGCGGGGCGGGGCCTCCGGGCCGGGGGCTGCCGTCTCGTGCGCGGTGTGGTGTGGATGTGAAGGCGTCTCCTCTCCCGCGGCTTTCGCAGCTCAGCGGGTAGCACAAGGACAGGCGCCAATGGGGGGCGGGGGGGGGGGGTTCGCTCCCGAGCCGCTGTCCGCGCGGCCCCGCCGCCCAGGCCGGGCTCCAGGGAAGAGGCCGTGGACGGGGCCCCTCCGGAGAAGACCGGAGGCCCCACTGGCCGCCGGGTGGGGTGGGGTGGGGTGGGGAGCGCTGCCCGCGTCCGCGTCCTTGGGGCTGGCCGGGGACTCACTGCGGTCCGTGGTTCCGGGTCCACGAGGGGAGGAGGGGGCGCCCCCCCCCGCAGGCCTCTCCCCAGGGCTGGCGAAGGGGGGGCGGACGCCCCGCTCTCCACCCGGGGTCACAGCACGCGGCGGGAGCCCCCCCCCCGCACAGGAGGCTCCGCCGGGACAGGTCACTGCCCCCGCCCCCGCGAGGGGCGCTTCCGTCGGGGCCCGGGCCCCAGGCGTCGGCAGGACGAGGCCCAGGCCTCCGGGCAGGGCCGGCCCGGGCTTCCCCAGCGTCCTCGTCCTCGTCCTCGAGAGGCCGGCGCGGCCCCGCCACCGCGCTCCCGGCTCCCGGCCAGCGGACACGTTGTGAACCGACGCCCGGCCTGCGGCCAGCACGCCACGCCGCGGTGAGGAGCGCTCCCGGCGGGAGCCTGAGAGTGCGGGCGGGCGGAGGCCGTGCCCGGCGCCCGGCCCCTCAGGGCGCTTCCGGGGGGCGGGGGGGGGGGGGGCAGGCACCGCCCGGCCCTGCCGAGCGCGTGGAAGAGGCCAGGCAGAGGCCGCCCGGTGGCCAGGCGCGGCTTCCCCCGCACGCAGCCTTCCAACGCGGAACACAAGAGAAAGGCAAGCCACGGAGCACGGCTATTTATTTGTAAAACAACTTTGCAAAAGAAATTAAAGTAGGAGTCATCGTGGCAAAAGAATTTTTTGCTGTTATTTTTTTAATCACAGTAAGGACAAGTCATTATTATGGTCGTGTAATTTCTTGGAACTTAAAATAAGCATGTGCAGGATATTTCTAATAAACTCACGCATAAAAAGAGCAAAATGTCTCTGCAGTATTTCCACGCGCCCAAGAATATTCAAGTTTGAAGGGGGGAAAAATACCCAGGTTAAAAGCTTTACCTGGAACCCCGGTCGCAAGCCCACAGGAGTCACTTCTGCAAGCTCGGCAGGAAGGGCAACGCGACTCGGACAGATCACAGCTTCCTCTCTGGATGGGCGCTGTTAGGTTAGTGCATTCACCTTGAACTTTGAAAACAAGTCATAGTTCAGGAAACACCATGGCAAAGAAAGATACGCCAACACCTTTCTCCAAGTCGAGGGGCAGATACTTCCACCTCTCACCTGTGGGAGGAGGGCGGTGGCACCTGCCCCGTTGGGGACGTCAGTGGGGAGGGGGGCACTCATCCACACCCTCTGTCTACACTAGAAGATTCTAGCCAACCCACAGACATCCGACTGTCAGAGTGTTCTTTAGATACAATACAAAAACATGATAAAACATCTGCCTCCGTACAATTCACCAATTCCAAACGCTGTCCAACTTCCATACGCTCTAGTCAAAATATGACTTCTACTTTTGAGATGTTGTCCACCCTGGCCGTGAACCCGAGCTCACATCATCTTCCCTCCCCCCCACCTACCACCTACCTGAGGCACCAGACTAAATCTAGGGGGAAAGTACACACACTTCCTCGACTTTCTCCTCAGAAAGTAAAATGGAAAAACAACTGACCTAATGTATCGGCAATTCAAGGAAACCAAACCCAGTGTAACCTAATGTACATCTTAATAAGCTCCACAAATAAGTAAGTCTCCACCTAACCAAAGGAAGCCAGTCAACTCCATTGCAAGACCAACAGATCCACATAAAGAACACGGCTCAGTTCCACTACAGTAGGAAAATGCATTAAACCAACCTAACATTCTCTACCCACCTGGTTCCCGGGAACTGTTTTACGGGAGGGGTGGGGGAAAGACAGGACAGAGCTAGAATGGGAGCGTCTCGACTGGAAAAAGGCCGGCCTGACCAAATTACTTCCACGCCTATGCAAGATCACCTGTGAGCAGGGAACAAGCACCAAAGCACCAGCTATTCAGCATCAGTTAGTTGTGCAAAGAATACAGATAGATTTCCATCAAATGACAATATTTACAGCTTTCCTAAGTTATCAGCACCCAACGGCCACTCTAATTTCTGAGTAACTTGTAGGAATGAACATTCCTAAGGAAGTGGATGAAGAGTGGGCGACAAAGTGACTTCCACTCCTACCATCCCGTGAAATCACAGGGGGAGATGGCTGCCCAGCTCTGCTTGGCTAATCCAGTACTCCCCCAAACTACGGACTACGGGCACAGACCCTTATTTCTTAGAGTAGGCTGCAGTGAACAAATCAAAAGTAACTAAGTCAAAACCACACGGGATGAGGATGGTTTCCTACTTGCGGTCACAGTCCCTCAGAGCACTGCTCAGCGACCAACTGAGGGCATCTCCGGAACCAGGGAACCCTTTATTACATCACAGGGACACGGGGTGGCTCACCATGACAGCCTTCCTTAGCCCTACCTCATCCTCGCTCAACGCAAAGTCAGCATTCTGTACCTGGAATTTACAAGCCACGCGTGTGTTAAGACTCTGGAAAACCACCTGGCGTTAACATGTTTCCTTAAAGCCACACCTGAACCCAAATCCCTCCAGAAGAAAAATCACGGTATTTCAAACACAAACGCGTACAAATTATTCAGATACTAACGACTGTTTGAAAAACAAGACTGCAGACTTTTTTTAAAAAGGCAACTATTACAGGAAAGAATTCTATGGCCGGATCTAGATACAAAATTTCTCTTAGAAATAAACTTCCTTCATGAGAAGCAGATAAAAGTCAAGGCAGGCTCCTTTTTCCCCTACAGACACACGGTGGAGAAGAACATGGGCTGAGTGGGGAAGTCCACAGACACGGCCCCGGCCAGGGATCTGTGCGCGGTGGCCCGTTCCAGCCCGCGTCTTCCGGCCTCGGTGAGGGCTCTCCACGACAACTTCCTACCGCCACGCGCTGCGACCGAGCCGCGTGGCTGGCGTCTTCCAGTCATCAGTCCACGGCCAGCCTGTCGGCCAGGCCCACACCGGGGCTCGGAACGCGCACTCGTTACGGGGCAGAAACAACAGCAGTGCCAGATTCACTTCGGGGGCCGGGCAAAAAAACAACGTGATGCTTTTCTGTTCAGATTTTATTTGAAATCTAATTCAAATTGTCAAAGCTACAAAAAGGGGCAACATCTGTATTATTTCTGCTAAGTCACATCCTAAGACAGAATACTACTACCACCAGCAGATCCGTTATACACATCTGATGAAATTAGCACAATAAAAATTTCATCTTGAGAAACAGCCACAACGAAAGTAGTTTGTACAATATAAAACAACGACAAGTCTACAGATGCAGTTACTCGTGAGTTTACACATGCATTCACAAACAAACAAACAAAAAAACCCAGGAATGCTTTCATTTGATTTTTTTGTTTTTGGTTTTTGTTTTTTTTAAAAAAAAGAAAAACCAGACCATTCAGGCACAGAACAAAATTGCATTTCCAATAAGTGGCAGCATCTTAAAACCGTGTGTCAGTGTTTGTTTTTCTTGGACTTTTTATGAGACCTGTGTGGAGAGCGGGACTGGGATCTGGACTTCTTCCCTGATTTTTTAGGGGATCTAGACCGTGACCGCCTAGACCTTTTGGGTGTCCTTGAGCCAGACGGTGATCTGAGGAAACAAACAAACAAGAAACCAATCCATCAAGGTACCCGAGCACCAAAGCGGCGTAGCCTTACACTCTCTACAAGGGGCTGGAAGTGGGCACCCTAGAGGAAGGAGACTCGAGTGGACGCGACTGACCTTCCCTGCCAGGGAGGGGCCCACGGGCGGGCCCGCGGGTCTGCAAAGACCAACTCCAGAGCCTGCGCTACTAGAACCTGCCTCTTAAAAAGGCCCCAAACTTGAACCTCTCCTCTAGAAGGTCGAGCTCCAGATGGTGCCTAAGATCATTCACAAAGTGCTTAAAAATACACAGTAGATAATTCTCTTTGAAGAAAAGATAATTTGCAGATAATTCTCTTGGAAAAATAAAAAAGCATTTGCTACTACAATAGCATCCGAAGGCATCACTGAAATGGTGTTCCTGAAGATTTCCCAACAAAGAAATGTACATGAACATATATACATACATACATGTACGCAAGTGCCATTTATAAAAGGAGAAAGTTGTCATTCAAAAGTGTTAGCACATAAAGCAGTTGTAGCTCTCGGGAAAATTCTTCTCTGTAATAAATAAAGCATTTCTGAGCCACTTTCCCGCAACCAAAAGGTTTTAAATAAAATGTATAAAACACTAAATTACTGAAGAAGTGGTATAAATAGTATTTCTGGTATTTATTTCCACAAATCTCTACTTACAAACATGCTAACAATCTTCCTTTGGGGGAAAATAACTTTTCCTTCATATTCTACAGAAACAAACAGTGAGATGAAAGCAAAGCAGGCGTCCCGGCTCCCCACCGACCCCCGACAACAATGCGCATGTGTAAAATTCTTGGCTGGTCTTGAACTTGTTAGAAGTCTTCTTATACTTTAGTCATGAGACTGGGATAGGGGTGGAGAGAAATGACCTAAAATAAAAGTACATCTCCCTGGTTTTCTGCAATTCTTTAAAAGACCATCTGATAACCAGATTATTGTCAAGATCTGGTGGAATGACAAGGAAGCTAGTATTTGCAGTATGGTTTTTGAAAATGACTTGCATTTACCTTTTGGCTTTTTTGCTAACATCTCTGGGAGAATCTTTGTGAGATGGCCTGGACCGAGAGCTTTCTTTGTGAGATCTTTCTGGTCGCTCCGACCGCTCCGACTTGGGGGATGGGGACTTCACCCTTCGACCGCTGCTACTGCGAGAAGGGCTGGGGGAGTTACTGTGTCGCCTTTTCCTACGGAACAAAGTCGCCAAACATGTCAAGTGAGCGCCGGAGTTACTTTCCTTTTCCTAAGTTAGCTGGCAGTTCCTACCAGTTTACACTGACCACACGTTCCCTAACCATGTCAGCTGTCAGCATTATTTTCTAACCACACTCAAAGTCTTTTATATCAAGAACAAACAGGCCTCTGGACAAACTGTCAGATGAATTAGAGGAACTGGACTTTTATTTGCTACAAGAAGATTACTGGAATGATCAACAAGACTTTAAAGTTTCTGGACCAGCAACGGAGGCATTTTTTTCCCTGACCCAGTATTTTGTTGTTGTTTGTGAGACTTAAACTCGGGGCCTGGGTGCTGTAGCTGAGCTCTTTTTTGCTCAAGGCTGGCACTTGAGCCACGGCGCCACTCCCGGATTTCTGGTGGCTCATTGGAGATGAGTCTCAGGAGTGTTCCTGCCCGGGCTGGCGCTGCTGTGGTATGTTTACTACGACTAAATGAGGACAGTTAAGAGAACTGTATTGACCAGATAAGTCTTCAATGATTGGAGGTAGAGTTGGAAAGGAAGAACTGAAACCTAAAGAATAAATCAACACTTGGGGACCGTGGATGAAGGCTGTCTAGGAAACATTTACACTAGACGTTTCCCTGAGTCTGAAATGATGCCAAAATGAAAGTGACAGGCCTTTGAATGGAAACAGGTGGTATCATGGTTATCTCTAATAAGTATCCGCAGAATGACTAGGAAAGGGCGTTTTACTCTGCAGTCACATTCTGGTTTTGATTTGGATAACTTCCACTCTGTGCGACTGGAGCTCTGTTCTTAGAAAGTGAGGCAGAGGCGCGGACAGGGCACAGTGGAAGGACGCCGCTGTGTGCGCTGGGCATGGAGCCTGCAGGCCCGGGCCCGGGGCCGTCACAGGACACGCGCACCTGAGGCTGTAACCCAACCCCTCAATCAATTAGGGCTCAGGACACCACCGGGCCGTGCCAGGCGCGATGCCCTACTTAGTTAAAGCGAGAGGCAGCCAGGCGGCCCGCGAACGGGACTGATCTGATCCTGAGCTGCCACCAAAGCCCCTCCGCTCTGCGGCTGCGCGAGGACCGTCCCGACCCCGCGCCGCCCGCCACCCCAGAGCCGCCACGTGCCTCTCTTTCCTCGTCGGGGTGCACTCGTCCTTTTCCTTCTTGTCTTTGGACCGGGATTCCAACTTTTCTTTATCTTTCTTGTCTCTTTCCCGTTCTCTTTCTAATTCTTTCTCTTTCTCCTGTTGGTTGATAAGAGGAAAGTCGTTATTTCTGAAACCTGGGCTGATCCCGTGGACGTCACCACACTTGAGGAAACTTGTTTGCTTTTTTTCAGTCACTAATTAGGTGAAATTCCATTTTCAGAAAGCTAGCTACTGTTCCAGGAAAGCAAACCATCCCTTCCACCCCGGCTGGCGGGTCACACAGCGCTGAGTGTGCGTGAGTGTGCGTGAGTGTGCGCACCTCCCCGAGGGACTCGCCGCCCGCCCGCCATGCGTGTAGCCCCGGGCGCCCCCGCGGGGATTGCCCCCAACAAGCCCGGTGCTTTTGTCTTAACCTCTTTCTTACGCTGGACGTCTTGAGTGTCCAGCGCCCACGCTAGCGAGAGGACAGGGCGCCCTGGGTACAGCCTGGCACTAGCTAGAGTAGCAGCGCGGGCTGGCGGGCAGTGGGTCCCCTGAGGCCCGGGGAGGGCGGCTCTGAACGCGGGCCGCACGCAGCAGGGAGGCCGCGCCCCAGGCGGTGGGCGGCGCTCACTGCAGCACAGGGGGGGGGGGGGGGTACCGGGCCTGGGTAGGTGTGTTATCTTTGCCACTTTGTGGTAAATTTGCAGCTGTCAATGAAACTTAAGACAATGGTGGAATTACACACACACACACACACACTTCAGAGGTGGGTCTGCTACAGTTTTCAGTGTGTACAAATCACAGGACATGACTGCCCGCGCGCTCAAGCACACGCGCGCTCTGGGAGTGTGTACGATTGCATGGACTGATCCCTTACTCGTTGAAGCAGCTTATCTCTGTAGTGCTCTACTTGCTCTTGGAAACTCTGGCCTGGCTTTTTAGGTCGTTTTCCTGATTCCAGTTCATCCTGAAACTTCATAACTTTGAGCTGCGAAATAAGACCAGTTTAAAGTCAGTATTTCCCATCACTTACAGGAGCGGCCAGAACCACATGCAAATATGTGAAAGCATGCAAAAAAGCCGCTGACATCCGTTACAGGGAGAAAGGTGGCCACAGGAAAAGGGAAAACGTTTTGTTCCTGAGATTCAAGTATTTTCAAACACTTAACTACCAAGTACAAAACCAAATGCTCAGGCGGGCGCCCGGGGCCCACGCCCGCCATCCCGGCTACTCAGGAGGCTGAGATGGGAGGGTCCCCGTGCAAAGCCAGCCGGGCAGGGAATCTGTGAGACGCTCATCTCTAATTAACTAAAAACTGGTAGTGGAGCTGTGAGTCCAAGTGCTAGAGCGCCAGCCTTGAGCACAAAGAGCTCAAGGACAGTGCCCAGGCCCTGAGTTCAAGCCCCAGGACAGAACAAACCAAACCAATACCAGTTGTCAATTTGTGGTGGCCCGGTGCCACACATCCGTCCCCACGCCTCCTGACCTCGGGACAAGGCAGAAAGGCTGTTTCCTCACCACCACCAATGGCCCTAGGGCTGCTTCCATCTTCTCCTCTCCTCTCCGCACCCCACCCACCCACAATTCTACGTCCCTTCTGGATGGACGTGGGGTCCCGTCACATGCAAGGGCGCTCTGTGTCACCAGGGGCTTCCCTCAGTCCACAGCTGCCAGTGCTTAAAGCATTTTTCTTTTTTTGGCCAGTCCTGGGGCTTGGACTCAGGGCCTGAGCACTGTCCCTGGCTTCTTTTTGCTCAAGGCTAGCACTCTGCCACTTGGCCGTTTTCTGTATATGTGGTGCTGGGGAATTGAACCCATGTATACGAGGCGAGCACACTTGCCACTAGGCCATATCCCCAGCCCCAAGGAAACAGAATCTTTTAAAAGAATTAAGCATTCAGAGCATAGATAAGTCAACTTCAATTATCAAAGAAACGTTCTCACTGAACTCAAGCTTGCATTTTTTTTTTTTTGATGGCCTCAAGGTCTGAACCCCGGCCTCCCCCGGCCTCAGGCAGGAGCTCTGCGGTTCAAACCAGCCCTCCAATCCTTGGTGCTTTAGTTGTTTCTCAGATAGCCTCCCAGTAAGCACAGGGGGCAAGATGCTGGGCGGGGGAGCTCACTACTCACTGCCCCATGGGGGGGGGGGGGGGAGCAGGGACAGCAGCGCTGGGAGGGGCTGGGGGGGGGACCAGGGCCAGGAGGAACACCCGGATGGACAGAGGACACGCATGCATTTCCTGGGGTCCACCTGACTGGCTAGTTGTGATTACTGGAAAGGTTTGATCAGCCTGAGGTCTCTCTCTCGGGTCACCCGCGGTAGGCAGGCACGTCATCGGGGGGGGGGGGAGGGCAGATCCAGGGCGGTGGCGAGCTGGAGGCCAGCCTGGAGAGCAACTCCCAAACCCCTGCCTCAGGAATGAAATGCACAAACACCAGAGACATGGCTGGCTCAAGCGCTCCACGCTCCGGAGCCAGCCCCTAGCACTGCCCAACACGACCACAAATCACATCTCCCTCTGGCAGGCGTGGATAGTCTTTGACAAAACAAAAGGGAGAAGAGAGAGGAAGAGATGGAGAAAGGGAGGGACGAGCCCGAGGTAGGGCTCCACCCAACACTCCTCCTCCTGTACCAGAATAAAATGTAAGCATCACTTGGACCTACTGGGAACCGTGTCCTGTGTGACCCCGTGCTCCCAGTCACACACTTGATACTACACACATTCCAAATATGAATTCTAGTTCTGTTCACGAGAGCTCGCCTCTCCACTGCCTCTCCTGTTTCTCCATGCTACACTATCAGCCACTTAACAAGGAAGGAAACAAGCCACAGAACACAATGCACACCCCATATGGGACGTGACGCCACACCGGGAAGGCGGGGGGGGGGGGGGGCCTCACCTCGATCTCGCGGAGCTTGGCCCGCTTCTCCTCACTCATCTCCGAGTACTTGGAGAGCTTGGACTCAGCCATCTCCTCCTTGATGGGGTTGGAGTACAGGTGGTGCTCTTCAGACTTGGAGCTCTGGGTATCTTCCTCGTCTTCGCTTTCTTCTTCTTGACTTTGGAAATAAGAGTGCATTACGTGTCAAGACGGGGGAAAAAAAGCCTACTTTACAGTCTGGACTTTTTTTCACTGTCTTCGAGTATAAGTAACATTAGCAAAACCTGAGGCCAACTCAGCTGAAAAACTTGTTTTGCAAAATATTAAACAAACTACTATATTATAGACATTGGTGGGGGGGGGGCAGTCCTGGGACTTGAACTCAGCACTGTCCCTGGCTTCTTCCCGCTCAAGGCTAGCACTCTGCCACTTGAGCCACAGCGCCACTTCTGGCCGTTTTCTATATATGTGGTGCTGGGGAATCGAACCCAGGGCTTCATATATGTGAGGCAAGCGCTCTACCACTAGGCCATGTTCCCAGCCCCTTGTAGACAATTTTTACAGGCAGATTTTTCGAGTTGCAACTGAAAAAGCTCAGTACTCAAGTGTCAGGTGACTGACGGTTGTAATGGTTCTAAATCAGTGATGAAGACACAAAACCCTGAGTCCCACAGGAATGTAACACGCGTCGCGTGCAAAGCCAGCGCCCAGCAGACAGACAGCTGTCAGTCCTAGAGCAAGGCCAGTTCCAGTCTTGTCCAGAGAGATTTTGAAAATGAGCTACACTACTTTGGTAATTTTCAGTATGCACATGTTTTTAAATTTCTACTATCATTTCTGAAGGCCTGAGCAGTTTGTTCTCATTAGTTTTGGCCTTAGCTCTTAGCTACCAATTCTAGGTTCAGACTTTATTTAACATAACTTCTTACTACATTTCTTTAAAAAACAAACAGGAACCACCTAAATCCAAACAGAATTTATTAAAAATGAGGCTTTGTGGGAAGACCTATCTTTAAAAGTTTTATTACAAGTGCTATACTTCAAAAAAAAAAAAATGTGCAATGAAGTTACATAAAGCAGCCTACATAAAAAGGCGGTTTTGGATTCAGCCACTAGAGAGCAGCAGTGAGGTCTAAGAAAATTTCTAACATGCGTTTCTCCTTGCTGGGCTTCCATCATGTTTATTTTAAACACGAATTAAACATGATCATGATTTATCTGAAGTTCCTGAGAAAACTCACATAGATAAATCACAATTCCATCGATCCACACTTCTCTGGGTGACTACTGCAACCTCAATACTAAAACTGCCTCCATATTCTAAACATTATTGGAAGGATCAATTTGATGACCAAAATCCTAACAGCTTTAGAAATAAAACCCACTAAAAAATACATTTTGGTTCTTTGGTGGCTTTCCTACATTCCCTTCTTGCTTTACAAATTAAGTAATTTTTTTATGAATATACGGTTTAAAGCAATGATTCCAAAATCCTGAAAATAGGGCGAATGTCACAAAAGGATCTTGGACGTTAAAAAGTCAAAGCAAACCGCACTACACTTCCCTCACTTCCTGTCCTCCACAGTGCCCGCTATTTCCGTGAGAAAGCCTCGTTCCTGTCTTGTGAGTATTTCCCCGGGAGCAGCTGTGTCCCTGGAAAGCCGTCTCTAGGGCCAGCTCACCTCTCCGCAGCAAGCTGCCCCCCAGGCGCTGACTGGCCACATTCCTCAGCGACGACCCAGAGGCCCCGCTCCTTCCTCAAGCCACCCAAGGCACGTTCTGTGCGAGGACACAAAGGAGCTTTCTCTCTGCTCCTTCTTCTACTGGAGAACACTCAATTAGACTTTTAAAAACAAAAAAACCTCAGTGCTGTGTGCCTGGTGCAGTTTCGTCCTATTTGAAAACGTACACGGTAAAACGTGTTAAATGCTTCCTAAAAATTACCCCTACAATTGTAATGTATTGACCACCACCTGTTAGCAACAACTTGACTGCCAGAGCAAAAATAAAAATGTCTTCCTATTTCCGAGAAAATGGGGCTTTCTCCTTGGTTCTTAGTTCTTGTGAAGTGTACACATGAGCAAAGGGAAAGAAGACGAAGGCCAGAAACCAAACTATTATTTATTCACTGGAAAAAGAATGGAAGTGTCAAAGCCATCCTCTCCCAAATTCCTAAGAGGAAGTCTTCCCCCATCCCATCCCATCCCCCCCCACCGTGATCTGCACGGACCCCTAATGGAAAGGAGGGTGTGGACCCACAAGAAACTGAGCAGGTGCAAAACTGAGATTCTTACTTTTGATTTTCTTCTTCTTCTGATTCTTCATGCTGATCAAATAACTCCCACTTAGAAGTTGTTACAGCTGAGTAGAGAGGGGAAAAGGATGAAATTCCATAAGATAACTTGGCATTCTTACCGCAGCACACAAGCCCAACTTTAGAAGTGAAGTTTTTCATTACAGGAGTTCTTATCTACGTTTATTCCTTGAATAGCCAATTCTACATGCAAAGTAAATCTCTTTCCTCACACCTCCACTACCATGAAGTGACCAAAAAAAAAAAAATCCTGTCATTTCTGTGTCAGATGGGGAGATGCGTTCCAGTTAGAACCTACCAATATGAACAATGAAGCCAAGAATATGGTCCAAACCTCACCTGCAACGACTAAGCGTTGTGGAAGGGTCTAAGTGGTTTCTCTGAAACTGACCTCTAAGCCATTTCCCCATTTTCTCACAATACCTTAACCTGAAAGGTCTGCCGTAATGTCTCCATTACTCTCCAAGCCTCTGTTACCGCAATGCTAACCACAATGAAAGCTCACCCCTGACATAAAATAGAGAGCTTTAGAAAAACAGTGTACACAGAAAAAGAAAACACTCAGAAACACCAGGGGTACCTACAAATCCTCCCTCTGTCCCAAGTAATAGGGAGGGAGCCCAGAACCTCGCGTGTGCCGAGCAAACGCTCTGCTGTGGACATCTCCACTGTGGAGTTCTAGAAGTCTCCACTCACCCTGTGCTTCCAGTTCGGATTCATCGACAGCTTCCCACTTGGATGGGGCCACCTTAAATATCGGCTCGTTCTTCTTGGAGTCTTCAGTAGCATCCACTGTTGGAGAGAGAAGCGTTACCGCTGACCGCAGGGGGAGCCGGATGGGACTCCTTAGAAAGTATCTACCGCACAGAACTAGGCAGCCCCGCGCGGTCCCAAGAGACTCCTAGCTTGAGGAGGCTGCCCCCGGGAGGCCGCGAGGCCGGGTGGATCGGGGAGGCCGCGAGGCCGGGCGGGTCGGGGAGGCCGCGAGGCCGGGCGGATCGGGGAGGCCGCGAGGCCGGGAGGATCGGGGAGGCCGCGAGGCCGGGCGGGTCGGGGAGGCCGCGAGGCCGGGTGGGTCGGGGAGGCCGCGAGGCCGGGTGGATGGGGGAGGCCGCGAGGATCGGGGAGGCCGCGAGGCCGGGTGGATGGGGAGGCCACGAGGCCGGGTGGATCGGGGAGGCCGCGAGGCCGGGTGGATGGGGAGGCCACGAGGCCGGGTGGATGGGGGAGGCCGCGAGGCCGGGTGGATGGGGAGGCCGGGTGGATCGGGGAGGCCGCGAGGCCGGGTGGATCGGGGAGGCCGGGTGGATCGGGGAGGCCGCGAGGCCGGGTGGATGGGGGAGGCCGCGAGGCCGGGTGGATGGGGGAGGCCGCGAGGCCGGGAGGATCGGGGAGGCCGCGAGGCCGGGTGGATCGGAGAGGCCACGAGGCCGGGTGGATGGGGAGGCCACGAGGCCGGGTGGATGGGGGAGGCCGCGAGGCCGGGTGGATGGGGGAGGCCGCGAGGCCGGGAGGATCGGGGAGGCCGCGAGGCCGGAGGGTCGGGGAGGCCGCGAGGCCGGGTGGATGGGGAGGCCACGAGGCCGGGTGGATCGGGGAGGCCGCGAGGCCGGGTGGATCGGGGAGGCCGCGAGGCCGGGTGGATGGGGAGGCCACGAGGCCGGGTGGATCGGGGAGGCCGCGAGGCCGGGTGGATGGGGAGGCCACGAGGCCGGGTGGATGGGGAGGCCACGAGGCCGGGTGGATCGGGGAGGCCGCGAGGATCGGGGAGGCCGCGAGGCTGGGTGGATCAGGGAGGCCGCGAGGCCGGGTGGATCGGGGAGGCCGCGAGGCCGGGTGGATCGGGGAGGCCGCGAGGCCGGGTGGATGGGGAGGCCGCGAGGCCGGGTGGATGGGGAGGCCGCGTGTCCGCGCGTGGGCTTACGAGGCACTCCGTCCAGGTCGTCGTCCAGGCTCTTGATGGGGACGCCGTCCAGGTCGTCCATGGGAGCGGCGTCAATGGGGACGCCGTCCACGTCCTCCAGAGGCGCGCCGTCCAGCTCCTCTTCGATGGGCGCGCCATCCAGGTCGTCCGGCACGTCCTGCGCGACAGGGACCGCTCTGACACCCGCCTCTGCTCGCGGGTCACCACAGTGCCAGACCGGCCGGCCCTCCAGCGCCGGGCCACGCTGGCCGCACACCCCAGAGCCCCGTCGCCGGGACGGTTCTTTATCTGCTACCCACCAGGTGTCCCTGGTGCCAGGTGCTACCCAAGTTGCTAAGGGGCAAAAACCACAGGCCTTCCTGTCACAGAGCTTAGGAAGCTTCTGTGGCTGCTGGAGGAGCACATCAAGAAAGCACATGATCACACCTGCGCACACGCGCACACACACACCTGTGCGTGTGCACACACCCCTGCGCCACCAAGGAGACCCGCACGGCCATCCTAACGAAGAGAGTAACAAGCAAGTTCACTTAAAGAGGCTCCTGCAAGCGAGGCTTAGGCTGAGCTCTGGTAATTTCCATGAAGAGAAGTTCCAGAAAAGAGGGAAGAGCACACCCAAGGTCACCAGTAGGAGACTGTTCATTTAAGAAACAAACTGGGTTGCAGCAAGGAAGACGCTGCCCCAGTGAACAGGGAAACAGCTGCCTTAGCAGGGTGCAGACGGAGAGTGCAAGAGCGGCTTGGGTGAGAGGGAAGAGAGCGGGTGACACCCCCCGCAACCACGCCACTGCCACCGAGGACCCGGAGCCCGAGAGGCAAGCGCCGCACGCGGTGGCTGACAGGGCTTGGCAGAGATGCAGGGGCGTGGAGGGGGCACGCGGAGGGCTGGCGTGAGTGGCGTGCCCCCCTCACCCCACCCCACCCCACCCCGGGGGGCACGGAGGGCTGGCGGGAGCGGCGTGCCCCCTCACCCCACCCCATGGCGCTGGGCGTCCCGCGGGGACCGCGCTTCCCCACACGCACTACTCAGTGACCACAGGCGCTGCAACACTTCAGTAGGCATCGTTTGCCTATTAACATAGGCGAGGCAAAGCTGTGCCCACGAGGTTAGGCTTATTACACTGCTTTTTCCCCTCGTGGGGCTTGAACTCGGGGCCTGGGCGCTGTCCCTGAGGCTCTTGAGCTCCAGGGCCCCAGTGCTACTTCCCGCTTGCTGGAGATGAGTCTCATGCACTCTCCTGCTCCTCAGCCCTCAGCCCCCTGAGTAGCTAGCTAGGATCCACCAGCTTTACATGCATTTCCAATGCAGGGATAGAGTCAGGAAGACAATGCACTGACCCAGGCCCTCTGGGGTGTTTTTACTACTAACCTGTCAAAAGTGTTTATGTGTCAGCAAATAAAACAGCCACCAATGTTCACATAACACAACAAAACCATATGTAACTTGGGACTCCTGAGCTCCTGCTACTCACATGTGGAACATATGCATCATTCTCCTCCCCAAAACCTCCTTCAAAAATAGACCAAGACAAAATGCCTACCTCTGCTTCTTTTTCTTCGATAATATTTACAAGTCCTAAGAATATATTCTGTAGTTTGATCAAAAATGGCTCTGGATAGATTGCCCAATCTTCCCAAGCTCGGAAGCAGGTCATTACCCGTTGCTAAATAAATAAGAAACACACAGTGAGTTCTGGGGATACTTGAGACATTATGTCTCACACTTCAGTCCCTATGAACGACCATCATAATTTGTTAAATCTCCTGTAAGCTGATATTTTTCCTCCCCAGTCCTGGGCCTTGAACTCAGGGCCTGAGCACGGTCCCTGGCTTCTTTTTGCTCAAGGCTAGCACTCTGCCACTTGAGCCACAGCGCCCCTTCTGGCCTTTTCTATATATGTGGTGCTGGGGAATCGAGCCCAGGGCTTCACGTATACAAGGCGAGCACTCTTGCCACTAGGCCATATCCCCAGCCCCAAACTGACATTTTTTTAAACTAAAATTTATGAGGGAAAAGCCAGCAAAAATAATAGTTAAAGAACCAGCAACTGCTTTTTACCACTTCAAAAGTCCACACCTACACTGGGTGGACTCAATGTGAGCCAGATTCTGAAACACACACACACACACACGCGCGCGCGCGCGCGCGCGCGTTGACTTGACTTGGGATAGCTGGAAACAAAGTCACAGTTCCAACATGAATCCCTTCCGGTCCAATGAGGAACTTCTTGTTTCCGACCCATTCTCTCTGCCCATTCCCTAATGTTTTCCCTAAGTTGTAACTTACGGTCAACACTGAAGGTCAAATAGTTTTTAAACAGAGTGGCTTCAAGTCCCTCTAAAATGGTAATAATCACTGGGCATTTTTCCAAGCTTAAAAAAAAATTAAAGTCTTCTTCCCATAAAAAAAAAACTAACATACCCAATTATCAATAAGTAATTATTTGGCTCTGATTGGCTTAACACTGGTCTAAGCATAAGAGGCTAGAGAAATCTTGCCCTCCAATGCCCTCCTCCTATTAAACATATTAGGGAAAAATAGTAAAAATACACATACCTTAAAGTTTTCAGATTGTAAATGGCCTTGAATTGTACGATAGGTAGCATTGAGGTCTGAAAATATCTGACATAACTTTGTTTCAAAACTGAAAATTAAATAATAATAGTCTTTAAAACAGAATTGGTTTAAAAAAAAAAAAAAAACCATCCTCCTCAGTATGCTAGCCAATGAAACCCCCCCTGGACTTAAAATACCCATTAGTTGAGAAATCCTTAAAAATCAACAGCTAGGTAGCTGTAAAACTATAAATGAATTGATCCCTTTTTACTCTGGATTTTTCTCCTGCAAAGTCCTCAAGCCTTAAGTTCTCTCCATTAGCAAAGAAACTTTACATCTAGGATATTTTGAGCCATCAAAAATGAGCTAATCAAAAAGTGAAGTGACTTGGGGTTCAAGTCAAGCAAAGCTTAACAGCAGTTAAGAAGCAGGACCCCAGCTTCTAAATGTCATTGTAGTCAACAATTTCTCCCTGAATCTAGCTCACAAAGACAGAGAGATTCTGTGACTCTGAGTTCTGTGAATCTGCAGCATAACCCTCTATCTGCTGCTCTAGAAAACGTGGGGGTAGGATAATCACTACACGTGACCTTACGGTTTATACCTTTCAGCTAAATTAGGAATAAAAGTGAGGTTGCTTGAAACTCCTTTTTGTGTTCTATTGTCAATAATTAAGAGGCTAATACAAAATCAAAGTTTTGCAAGACCTGTTAATTCAACTTACAACAGAGCAGTCCAATGGAGTCAAGTCTATTTTTTTAATTTTACAAAATGAATAAATTCAAATTACTTATTAGTGAAGGAGGCTAACAAAGCGATCCTCTTGTCTAAACTCCTTTTACGTATATGTGTATATAATATATACATATTTTGTTGTTTCAGGACTACCACCTGATACCATTATACTTACAATTTCCTATAATATGAAGCATTGGCAACTTTGGCTGAAGAGTTGTACAAAACATCAGAAACCAAATATAATCTGGCAATCTATAATACCAAAAGATAATACAAAATCAATTTAAAATCAATGCAGTTAGCCAATATTGTATTCTAAACAACAAACCTGTATTCGCATTTCTTGGAATCAGTGGCATTTGGGTAATGTTTGAATGTAATTAAATAATCGCTACGATTTACAAGAGACTGAACATCTCGACAACTGTGACTCTGGCAAGAATTAAATCTGATCCTTCTTTTACATTTCAACTTGTGGAAAACGTTGTGTTACCAACGAAAATAGTTTCCCAGGCAGAAGGACAATAAGACTACACAGGAAAGATCTCATTAGTCAATTTTTTTTCATGCAAAAAGGAAACTAATTATAAGCCAAAAACAAGTCAAGTACCGCCTCCTGCCCACACTGGCTTCTCAGCCTCGTCATCGGCTAGGCGGGTGTGAGCCCAGTGCTGGCTTGGCTTCTTCCTGACTGCATGTTCGCAGGGAACGATCACGGCGTACCTTTTTAGGAAGAGGCGTCTTTAGGATGGACAGTGACTCAGTAATGCAGTCCACTATCTCCTCGGCAGCTTCGGCATTGTTCAGACAGAAAACCATTGCGTCTCCAATGTCATTTTTCCTTGGCGTTAATCCCCGCAAGATTTCCTCCAATTTGTCTCTCTGTCTAAATACAGTGTTAAGCTTATAAACATCTACATAGAAATCTCAAGTGCCATTGAAGCTTTTGCTCACAAACTAATTAAGACCCACCAAGATGGAGTAGGTCTGCAGCATGCACTCTATTAAGTCTCTTGAGTTTGTTAGATTTTGTAGGCATTTATAAAGAATAAGGAAGAACAGTTTTCAGGGAACTAATGAAAGAATCCAGCTGAGGTGTTCTTAGCTTCCAAAGGAAGCATATTTTAACTTAGGGCATTGTCACAGGTCTTCACGGGTGCCAATCCTATTTTCCCATTCCACTGGAGCAGCCCTTCCTAGGAGTCTCTTCAGAAGAGCAGCTTGAACTGGCTGGAGCAGCCGTTCCTGGGCGTCTCTCTCAAGAGCAGCTTGAACTGGGCTCCGCCACCAACGGCACGCTGGGAAGAGCTCCAGTGTGGCGGGCTCTGGGGTCTCTGCCAGTTACTCTACTGACGCAGGGAGCCGTAAACAACAGGTAAAGAATAGGTGGGCAGGGGTGTGTTCTAACAACACCAAGAGGGACTGGGGAGAGGGGAGGGGGGCGGGCAGGGGCCTGGGGCAGTGCTGAGCTTTGGACTCAGGGCTGTGTGCTTGCCAGGCAGGTCTTCCATCAGAACTGCACCTGCAGCCTTGTGGGCATTAGTTCTGTCTCAGGTGGGGTAGTGGGTATCTCTGCCTGGGGTTGGCCCCCGCCTTCTGTCCTCCCACCCATGCCCTCAGCTGGAACCACACACCTGGCCTATGGACTTAACACTGCCCTAACTCTTGATCCTCTACCATGACCGCCCAAGTCGCTGCCGTTACAGACGGGAACCACCAAGGCTGGCTTCAACTACGAATGTTTAGGAGCCTATCACTAATTTTATCAAGGTCACTAGGGAGCACACGTGCATTTGCCAAGACGTTAAAATTACAAAGCATATAGTAAAAGATGTTCTATTTGAAACATTCAAAAGTGAGAACTATCGTTTCATTGTAGAGTTAGGAGCATCTAAGATTGTTAAAACAACTTTCTCAGAACATACAACAGAAAAGGAAACATCTTACTCTTCCTTCAGCGCCCCCTTTTTACTGGGCTCTTCTACAAACGCTTCTGTCTCCTGCTCTTCCGACATGCCATGGAGGTATGGATTTAATGGTGGTGGCCTCCAAAAAGATCCGTTCTTGAACATACGAAAATCCTCTGTCCTCCACTTAGTTGGAGAATCACCCTAATGTACACCCAAAAGTGTTAGTGGAAAGTTCTGGCACTCAGAGTCAAGAATCACAAAGGAATTTAATTCTACTTGCCTGCAGAATAGAATAAAGCTTCCACCTATAATAGACATGGGCTGGTGTCTGGTTTTCAAATAAGAACCTACGTAAAATAAAACAGAACATTAAATATCACAATCTTTCAGAAAGAGCTATCTCATACTGAAAATAAACAGGAAAGACTATTTACCAAGTAAGCACTAAATGAACCCAAAGCAAGGACCCCAGAAAGGCAACTCTCACCCATTACTCCCTGTAGCCAACCTCTTCTCTGACCCAGACCGCCCGGACCACTACTGCTAGCCCTGAGAGAAAGTGGCTGTGCTGGGTGTGATAATCATGTCATTATGTAATCTCCAAAGCAGTGGTGCACACTATGCACGAATATGACACCACGTCAGCTCAGAAGAGACGCCCTTACCTTCCTAACTCATTTGTCCAACTCTATGACTCTCAGTGAGAAACAGTGAAAACCATTTTCCTCTTAGAGAATGCTAACAAACAAAAACTGCTATTAAGTTACATCAAAAGGGAACTGGCCTAACACATTCTCCTCTACTTACTAAGACCAAGTATGACTCAATATTGGAAAGAGCTCTGGAACCTAGCTACCATCTGGATAAAGCTGGAGGACATCATGCTAAGGTAAGTGAGACCCAGGACAAGTGCTGTGTGATTCCACCCCTAGGTACCCATGGAATTTACGACAAAGTGGAAGAGTGGCTGCCAGGGCAGGGGGCGTGGAACTGTTGTCTGATGGGTTCCAGAGGAGAAAACAGGTCTAGAAATGGATGGCAGTAATGGCGGCCATCCATGTGAATGTACTCAAGACCACTCGATGGCACTGTTATATTAGCAAGCTTCGTTATACTTGTCATAGTGACAACTGCCATAACCGTTAGGGTATCACAACTTTTAGAAAACGCGCACCTGAACATAGGGTTGTTGATTTCTCTGTTCATAATCATAGCTTCAAACATCGGCCCTTCACGTACAACAAACTCTATCATTCGATGTATCAGAGCGAGCAAATTCCTACAACAACAACACAGTTAAAGAAAATGGATTCAGACCTACCACTATAGAAAGCTACACTTGATCTAAGTTACTACAATTGTGCAGAAAAAGATTATTGTGCTGACTAGCAGAATTGGAGCCTATGTTAACACGTGTGCATTAGGAGGGGCCAGGGCGGTGGAGGCAGGGCAGAGGGAAGGGCAGGTGAGGGTGGGGAGCCACAACACGGCATCGTAGCAGTAAGACTGAATTTTCTAAATGCCACTTCATTCTAGTCTCCAAGTGCAAAGTATTAAATTCTGAATCACAACTAATTAGAAGGCTGCAAGTATATGAAAACAGTAACTTAGAGCTTTGTATGTTATTGAAACCATCTAAAAATTTGCACACTGTGTTTTAAAGAAAATATTCCTAACCCAAGCACTTTGTGGTAGTATTTTAAAAATATTACAACAATGACTATAATGTGTGAAATGCAAAACTACGTAACAAATTTAAGGCCTGATTCAATAAAAGATCCATCCAATCACCGTGCTTTTCTTATATGCACACACCAGATGGAATTTTCATTAAATCTGACCTTTAATGAGGCAACATCCCTTTGGACCACACTTCAAACTCGTTTTGAGACTCATGAAATGTATACTTCTGCCTGTGTATTATCAACCAATGCTATTATTTCGCCACAGCCATAAATAAGTCAAGTCCCAAGTCCCACTCTTTCCAAAATAAGGGATATAGTGAGAAGGCCTTCTCATTAGATTCCAATGGGTAAGTCAAAAATAAATGTGAGTAACTTGGTATTCGTTTGATTGTATGGATTCATACAAACTCTTCATCTTAAAATCTCTACTAAGAGACTTCAAAAATAATTTCAGACACTGACTATGCTGTCAGGCAAAAATGAGTCGGCTGCGTTTTTATTTCTAAGCGGCCTTTGGTTTCTCCTTTCACCAGTGCTCTGGTATGTGGCATTGACAAGTTAACCATCGGGAGAGCAAAAGGATATTGGCTCATGGTATAAGGCAAACACTGTCACATCTTTAGCATTCCCGGCTCAACTTAGGTTCTTATAACTGCTAGGATATAAATATAGTTATAGAACAAGACAGCTTGGTTTTGGCTCTATGATGGCCTGCTTCAGAGTATCTAAACAGTAAAATAACCTCTTATGTTCGAGATAATTATTCTGTCACAGTTTCAAATAAACCTACTTATGTGGACACTAAAATTTCTACACAGTTGTGGAAAAGAATACTTTAAAATTCTGAAGGAAGGTCAAAAAATTATATGAAGATTTAAGTATTTACAAAGGGGAAACTATACATGTAAAATACTAGCTCAACAACCTTAACTGGTCAAAACAAAAAAGCATGGCTTATTTTGAACTTTAAAATTTTTTTTCTTTCATGAAAATTATCGGCTGTCCTGCAAGGATGCAGTTCGTGACGTCCCACTACAAAGGGAGTCTCGGCCTTTAAACAGTTAATGACATTATTTTTCAAGAAAGGGAGATAAAATCACTATTCATTTCCAAAATTCCAACTCGTATTATCAGCCAAATTAAAGCTAACGGGAATTTTGTGAATGTAATATATATGACCACTTACGAGGTGGACAAATGCTACAACACCCAGAAACTTGTTGTAAATTAAGTCAAAAGCAACTTGACCTCAGTATTAAAGATACACGAAGAAAGAATTTAGCAAGTTTAAAACCACTGTATTTGTTCTAGCAGTAACTTAAGATTTTACAGCCAAATGTACACTCAAAATTTTGTTCAGAAATAAGCTGAGCCACACACCTGAGGTTTCTATTGAATATATAGTTTTGAGTACTAAAAAAATTTCCTGTGAATGCTTTATCACCAGTGGAAAAAAATAACCCACAATAGTTTTAAATAGGCTTGTAACTGGTAAAAATCTATGTTTAGAAAGTTAAGAGCTCCAGTTTTCTTTAAGTGTTACATATGATTATTTAAAATCAAAATCTGACAATTGGTTGTTGCTAACCCGAATTCAAGATTAAAGAATTGCAACGATACTCTACTTAAGTAATGTATAATTTTCTTACTTAAAAAAAAAATGGTGACTTTTCTACCAGCATGAAACAGTGTAGTACAAAAAGATGTTAGGTTTTAAAGTGCATTATTTTATTTTTAAAATGGAAATTATCTTATTCTGGGCAACCACAATAAAAAAATAAAAATTAAATTAAATTAAATTAAAAAAATTGTCTCTCATTTACTATAAAACCACATTTATTGGATTGATCGTACCAATGTCTGGTCAAAAACTGTATACTTTCCCAATCCAGCCCATGATGTTTCCTGGTCCCCCGCTGCCGCAGACAGTTCAGCTGGTGTTGCTCACCAAGGCCAAGGTCAAAGAGAATTTGGTATTTTGTGTTCATTTATTATTCAACCAGTGTTGTGTTCCTGTGTTTGGGAAAAGGCTTAGCTTGACTGAGCAAGAGCACAACCTACAGCATGAATTCTTCCATATTCATAAGTGTATTGACAAAGAAAACAAAGCAGAAAGAAACGTAAAAGTGATCTAAACATCTTTGTTACTGTGGAAAAAAGTTGTTCCTACTATGTCCACTGTCCATGAATAGGGATTTCTTCCTAAAATCAATTAGGGGGAAGAAAAAAAAAAAACTATGCCTTCATTAAAAAACTAAAGCCAAGGTTGAGTATTAAATGCACAGTTCAAACACTTAAAAAAAAAAAAGAAAAGAAAAGCAACATACTGGATCAAATTCTATCATCTAAAATTCACAATACATTTTATTTAAAGTGTCTACTTCCCCCTCGCAATCGTTTAACATTACTAGACCAACAACTCAAGATTAAGCCAGTAAATACATTCAAACTTCTACAGCTATAAAACTCCCTACACTGGTGCCCATACAAACTCATCAAAGATTGCAAAGTACACTGTAAAGTTAAATTTCACATATCCCCCCCAAAATGTACTGGGAAGGAACCATTGCTCAGTCAAGATGTTACCTTTTCCTCAACACCATTTTTTTTTAATTCAGAAGGGGATATTGTCTATATTTAGATCAGTAATAATAAAGAAAAACATGTACCTTTCTGTTGGGATAACCACTTTGACTATGGCTTGCGACAGAGTCTGTATATGAAGTCACATCAGATAATAAACATAGAATATGTGAGTATTGTTAACAAGTAACAAGCAAAAATATACATATGCATTGAAAATACTACACATCTAATGACAAGTTTTGCAGGCAATCACTGCACTTGAAGTAATTATACACTAAGCAATTACATAAATGCAAATGGATGTGTTCAGCGAACAATTAGTTCACCAAATGCAAAGAACCAGAACATTCCTGCCAGAATGCACACCAATGCACTGAAATAGTACTACACTGAGAATTATCAGATAAAGATTTTAATTTGTGAAATAATTAACTGTTTGCCTCTGACCACAGTTTGCTAATTTGTTCCCAAGCCTTTAAAACCAGCCCTGTCATTTTAGGTGTAATTAAAACTCATAACAGAACCAACAAATTCTTGTAACTGCAAGTTGGTTTGTGTTTAAATAAAGAAATACTCACCCTTTGCTTTTTAACTAGGTTAATTTTTTTAAAAAAACATACCACATACGCTCTCAAGTATTCTAAGACCTCAAGACCTTGAGAACTAAGTTAGCTAGCTGACACCCAAACCATTTATTTAGGTGCCCTTTCTAATTGAAAAGTCACTTAGCCAAATACAAATTATCACTTTCTCAGAACAAAATAAATTTTAAATACTGTGCTTAAGTAAACTTGAATACAACACTGGACAAAGGGGAAAAAAAACTTAACAAGTTGTCAAAAAAGGAATGGTAACCATAAATAAAAATACAACCTACTATTGCACTAAGGGTTTCCATGGGCTAAGGCAGGGAACACATCTACTTGGCTCTTTAAAGAGTTGCCAAACACAATCAACACACACATTTTCTATAAAATTGTTGAAAGGAAATACTACCACAGATTTAGTATTCACAAATTAGGTTCAGACCTATGCACGTTTTTGAGTTACCTTCTCGAAGTCCTCCTTGTTTTTGGGCGGCGGCAGCATGGGGGCGTTGGGGTTTTTGAGCCGCTCTCTCGGCTGCGCATTGAAGGGCAGTCCCGAGGGGGGCGGGGGGAGCGTGTGCTCCATCATGGAAGGTGGGATGTATATCGGGTGAGGAGGAATTGGTACCGCTTTGCCCCAGCCTAACTTCATCTCAAAAGACATAATCATCTTTCCTGCAAGAAGGAAAGGGAAAAAAGAGAAAGGTCATGCCGGCTAAGTCTCAAAAGAAAAGAGACCTCCCGTGATCTGAGCTCAGTGTTAGCGGCTGAGTGTCAGTTTCAGGTGCGAGTCCTCTTCACAGGGTCTGTCAATGCCTGCCCGGCCCTGGCCTTGGGCTCAAGGGCTCACACTGGGTACCAGGCGGGCACGGCGAGCCACGGCGCCCAGTCCTTACGAGTTTTTACCATCATTCTGATCAACCAAATATACCTAAATTTTGTCACTGGACCCAGACATGTCCTCACCGTTTAAATTCTTTAAAGCTCTCTCGGCATCTCTTCTATTCATAAAGGCTACAAAGCCACAGTTCCTCTCTCTCGCTCTCTCTTCATCGGTTCGAGGCCACATGATTTTTACACTGGCTAATGGCCCAAACCTTCCAAATTCTTGGCACAGCATTTCTTCATTCATCTATTGAAAACAAGGGAAAGGGTTAGGGTAAGGAGAGACATCTAAGCAGGAGAGTGAAGCTGCTTTTGCTAAATGGAAAGCAATACACAGAGACAGCAGGAGCACAAGTTCAGACCAGCCTGGGCTCAAGACTCAAGTCTCAAAAAGACAAAGACAGATGAAAAAGACAATAGCTATTACTGGAAAAAACCAGAAAAGGGGCTTCCTAAGGAAGCAACAGGTGTGCGCCAGAAGGCAGTCTCAAAGGACTTTACCCATCGCTGATCACTGCTACGTGATAAAGCTGCACCAAACAACACACTTCACCCTTGTTGCCACCTTTACAATCTTATCATTGGAAGCACACAATCCCAAGGACTAACATCCATGTCACAAGTCACAGTACCTGGGGGTTAATGTTTCCAAGGTATAAATTAGTAGTGCTCGGGTCTCCCACATCATGCGAGCCAGGTGCATAATCATCAAGAACTAGGGCAAAGAGAAAAGAGTTATAACCTGCAAACACAACGTCTGGACAATTTCTGATTGACGAAAACAGCAAAAAACTGTATTACCACCAGATGATCGATTTCTTCTGGAAGGCACATCCACTTGAACAGGAGAAAAGAAGAACAATCATTAGTGTTCAGAATAATAAACAGTGAATATGCACATGAAAACAGATGTCACTTACTAGATCGTCGCTGGCCATCAGAGTCTGACTGAGGCGGCTCAAACCGGCTCAGCCTGCCTTTGGTTTTATGTCTCTCATCACGCTCTTCTTGAATTCTGTGGAAAATACTTACAGTCAGCAAAAATGGAGCTAAGGTTAGAGAACAAGCTTATCCAAATACTACTATTTGGAATTAAATACCAGTGATGATGATCAAGACCAGTGAATACCTCAGTTCTAAGAGCGGCATGAATAGATATCTAATATTCCAGCAACAGTTTTTAATTTTTAAGGTGAAGAGAAAACCTAACGCTAACACGACTGAAATTACTCTTACTTGTGAAGTCTGACCACTGAGGATGGGTACCCCACTATTTCCATGACAAATAATAAGAGTCTGACCATAAAATAAATGAATTCAATCTACACAATGCAAGTAACCTTGATGCTGGACTAAATCCCAATTCCTACCCAAACCCATTCCACTAGAAATCAGTGCAGTATATAAACAACATATGGAAGCTAGATTACAGAAAGTGGTGACTACATCCTTCACATAGGCTTTTAGTAATTACACCTATGAGAGTTCATTCTCCAAACTATAAAACTTACTGTTTCAATTCTTCTTTGAAGAGTTCCAAATTGCTTTTTTTCTTTTCTTTCTCTCCTTTCTTTAATGGCTACAAAGAATGCAAGTTGTTCAAACAAAAGAAGATTAAATGAACTATGGTTCAATTAAGGTAACTTTTAAATCATGTTTACTGTAGCCAACATATTTTTAATTATTCCAATTAAAAAGAACGTCTATTATCATTAAACTTCCATTTTTTTTCCCTGTTCCGTCAGTCTAACAGCTAAGCAATTAAATTTTAAAACCAATAACTAAAACAACTGGCAGTCTTAGGTAAATAAAGGAGCCATTAAGCCTACCCCATGCTGTATGCCACAGACCTGAGGGGGGGAAGGGAGATTACATAACCCAAGAGTAACTGAACGCAGCTACGCAAGGTGAGCGCACCAGGACCAACTATCAACAACATGCACAGACAGCATTCAGCTCTGGAGGATATGAAGTACAACCAAGAGTAGCATCGTGAGAATTTCCCTCTAAGAGTGCTTGCGGAGCTGCTTTGGAGATCTGCCCTTCATCCCAGGGAAAGGATAAGGGACGATGCTTCCAGCGGGTGGTGTTGGGACAAGAGCACATCCCCGAGGAAGAACGGGGCTGAGCCCTACTGCGCGTTACCGACAGAATGAAGCCCAAAAGGCCTAGTCCTCAAATGAGCGGCTCAAAGCATACAACTCCTCTGAGGAAAACACAGGACTAAATCCATCATCTGCAAATGCACAACGGGTTCTTAGATATGAGCCGAGGAGCACAACTGGCACCATTTTCATTAGAATGTAAGACTTCTGGGCTACCTTTTAAGGTAGCATCCAGAGAAAGGAACCATGCAGGGGAAAGAAGAGACAACCCACAAACGCGAGAAAATCCCAGCAAACTGATTAATACCAGTTAGTACGAAGAGCTCTACAAATTAAACAGTGAAAGATCATCATTGAAATAATGGACAAACTAATAGACTAGGCAGTTTTCTAAAGTATAAATAGCAAATAAATAATAAGAAAGTGTGCAAGATCCTTAGCCATAAGGATCAAAAGAACTTGTCTCATCTCGGTCAAAATGGCTATTAGCAACAAAACACATAGCAAATGCAGGCAAGGACATGGGGCAGAGAGTCTCGTACGTTGTTAGTGGGAACGTAAACCGGTACTACTATTGAAATCAGTCTGGCGGTTCCCAGAGAAAGTGAAAATGAACCACGTGTGGCTGGCACTTGACGAAAATGGAAGTGAGTACACACTCGAGATAACTCACATTCGCATCCACTGCAGCACCAGGCACGTGGGACGGCTCTGGAGTCAGCCTGGATGCCTCCACAGGCAGGAGGGGAATGTGAGACACACACACACACACACACACACACACACACACACACACACACACACGGCAAGAGTCAAAGTATGTCCTTCTCAAGAAAATGGAAGATCATTATGCTGAGCAAGCTAAACCAAGCCTACAAACAAAATAGTTTTTGCTCATGTAAAGGACCTAGACTCAAAACGTAACAATCGTGACGTGAGCACAAAAGGGGGCTGGGTAATTCGCAGGAGGGAGGAGGGAAAGAAAGATCAGGAAGAAAGTGTTATGCGTGCGTTTGTGTGTGTGCGTGTGTATATGTATAGAAACGAAGATAGCATCATGAAACCCACCATACGCTGTATGAACAAGAGGAATAAGGGACAGTAACGGGCGAATCTGATCTCAGCAAGGACATTTCATGCATCTATGGAAATACTGTAAAACCCTTTAATAATCCATGTTTGTGGAGGAAGGGAGGCCTTTCTTTTCAATGTAATCATATTCATTCACCAAAATTAGACAAGTGATATGGCCCTTATCTATTTACTACCCTCTATAAAAACCCTACCCTCAAGAATGTAAGTGAATACTTAAAAGATATTACTTCTGATCATAATTTTCAAAACGTCCTGGGAATATATGCCACTTGATACAACTATTTTACATTTACACTCAAAATACAGGACTTTGAACTGCAATCCGTGTAACCTGCTCTAAGTGTCTGCAGGGCCTCTGACCTACCATCTCAGCCTCACACATTACTGAGGTAGAAAGCATTAGTGCCTCTACTTGCGCCCCAAAACGCCTCAGGAAGAAAACCACCCAGCTTCTCCTTCCGGCGGAGGTGGTTACAGTACGACAGACAGTGCTCAGCGCCCAAAACAAACGGATGTGACAAGAGTGACTCACAGGTTTTTTTGTTTCAATCACAAGAAGAGATGGGGGTCTTTCATTGGATGACTGATTTGGAGGATTTTTTTGATCTGCAAACCTTGATGATGGCTTATAGATTTTTCCTCTTTTTTCATCTGTTTCGTGTTCTTCTGAAAGTCAAAATACTAAGTTAGAAAAACTAATTTGGCGTTTTCTTTACCCTTTTACTTCAATATTATGAATATGCTTTTGACATTAAGATTCATCACTACTGATTAATTCAAAGTAAAATAAAATTTAAGGATGACGTTGTCCAAAAAGAACTGCCTCATTACCTGACGTATGAAGTGGTAAGCAGTCGGTACAACACCTTTACAATAAAATTATAGTTTCAAAAATTAAACTTAAGCACTACCACCTCACCCTCAAACATACTAATGCAATCACTCTATAGGTAGGCCAAACCAAAATGTATTAAAATATCTGCAAAGTGCTCTGCTGTGATAAAACTTGAAAGGTATTAAGTATTACTTAAATTGTCTGGATTCAATGTTTCTTCATTGAGCACTTCAGCCACTGGATTTGCCATGACTGCAACCACTAGAGGGTGCTATCAGAAAACAACCGGGACGCGACCTTCCCGCTCCAGCACGGTCTTCTTCCGCAGTCTACTTGGACAGGGGGTGCGGGCACCTGCAGCCCCTTCCACGGGAACCACTGCCCGCAGTCCTGTAAAGATCGGGGTGCGAGCTCACCTTTGGCTGCATTGACAACTCCTCCGCGAACAAACGTCTTCACTTTGTTACCATCGCTTCCTTCAAAAGCAGCAAGAAACTCCTCGTAAATCTCGGCAGCCGCCTTCTCGTCCTCCTGAACACAGAGCCAAACATTAGGACGTGGGAAGGCAGAGGAAGAGGCTAGCACGGTGCACACCGTACCCCCACCCACTCGGGAACCCTAAGGAAGAGGCACAGCCAAGTGGTCGAGGCCCTGGAGTCTCACGGTACTGCACAGAGCAAGACAGAGGGGGAAGAAGTCATCCTAACTACCCAGGAAGAGCACGGCTCCAAACCTGCCCCGCCAAGAACTGGGCGGGTCCTCAACTCCACTGATAAAAGCGGAGCATGGGGGCGCACGGCCGTGACCCCAGCTACAGGGAGAGCGCACCGAGAGGAGCACAGGCGAGGCTGGCTGGGCATAAACAGACTTGGTGGGCACTGGGGGGCTGACCACCTGCAGAATCACAGTTCTAAGCCGGCTGAGATGCCTCTCAAGACTCCACTTTCAAAATAAAAAGCAGGGGACTGGGCTGGACTTCAAGAGGCGACTCAAGTGGCAGAATGCCAGGGAAGCAAGCAAGAGCCCCACTCCCCAAAACACCGTGCTTCGCCTGGTACAACGTTTCTTCATTTCCAACAATGATTCAGAGTCACTTTAAACATTACCTTTTTCTTTAATTCCTCTTGTTCCTTCTTACTTAACGTTCGCTTGGCTGTACTCATTTTTCCAATACTGAATGCTTTAAGTTTGTTTTCTAGAAGAGGCTATGAAAAGAAGGAAACACTCTTAATGCTATCTATAAACTTAATGCCTACCTTCACTGATAAGCAAGTCTTTGAAACGATTACTTTTTTTTTTTTGGTCTTTTTTGGTAAAGGGGATCGAACCCAGGACATTGCACTTGCTAGGCAAGCGCTTTGCCACTGAGCTACATCCCAGCCCCGAAACGGATTACTTTTTAAAGGTGTGGTTATAAACAAAAGCCAGCATTACCCAGTGCCTATGATTTTACTTCCTATTCCTAGCTCGCAGTCAGTAACAGCCAAAAGCCATATACCAAGTCTTGGAGTAAGAATAAAAGTACAGGAAGAGGAGAAATACAGACATTTCTAGGCAAAAGCCGCAATGGGAGAAAGCAGACCCCCACTACGGGCACGAAGGCGTGTTTCCACAGCCCAGGTCGTCTGCCATGATCGCGTCTCTTGTCATTTAGTACACTGCCTGATGCCTCAGCAGCTGCACTGGTGTCCATCAAGTGTCCCTTTGCTGGGAATGTGGAACCTACAGGGGCATAGGCTCTGTGCAAGTAAAACTGCACACATTGATTGTGAACACACAGTGTATCCTTAACACAAATATAAAACCTGAGGGCTGGGAATGTGGCCTAGTGGCAAGAGTGCTTGCCTCGTATACATGAAGCCCTGGGTTCAATTCCCCAGCACCACATATACAGAAAATGGCCAGAAGTGGCGCTGTGGCTCAAGTGGCAGAGTGCTAGCCTTGAGCGGGAAGAAGCCAGGGACAGTGCTCCGGCCCTGAGTCCAAGGCCCAGGACTGGCAAAAAAAAAAAAAAATACAACCTGAAATTTCTTCAACACTAACATGACACCATAACCACTGTCCACTGGGGCTCCTGACAGGGCATCACGCCCCATCAGGGAGGAGGAAAGGCCAGAGCTCTCCTCTCCTTCACAATACCCACTCTGGAGAGGTTCTGATGAGGAGAGTCGCAGAGGCTTTCCCGGGCACTGTCATTCCTGTAGCTGTGTTTCCTCGGGCTCTTGGGTCGTGTCCGACTTGGCACATCACTATCTGAGGGTCCAGACGCGTCCATCTTGACCAAAGGTTAATAAATACGTATTAAAAACCACAACGCGTTACCAAAGTATGTAAATACAGACAAATCTCAGCACACTATTGAAACCACTCTCTTCAGGGGTCACCAGTGCTTTCATTAGCCATTAGGAACGGGAACGTTTTCAGTATTTCCAACTTCTCTTCCATTTCCACGAAAACGTCTCCCAAATAATTAGCTAACTCTGATTCACAGTTGTTCTGTAAGAATGGAGTCCATGAAAAAGCACCTTGTTTTCCATTTCCAATTCAAACCATCACACAAGTCCTTCTCTCAAGACAAAACTTCACCCTTAGATAAGCAGTCATTTACATGTACTTCCGTGTCATTACATGTTATGTTAAAAAGTCCCATGGGTGAGTCTTGAAACTAATTTTTTATTATTTCAGTACAAGTATACTAATGTGAAAGTAGCCTCTTTTTACCATGCAGAAGGGAAGACTGTGATGACTATCAAAACATTTGGGCTTCCCTTCCATAGCTTATGCTCAAGTGCCCCTTCTTTAGACTCACCAACTGCTTTTGTACCCGCAGTGAAAATGACCAACACAGTAAGAAGGGCAAAGAATGATTTAGTTTTTAACAAGACAGTTTTGTTTTTGTGGTGTTTTTTCTTTTTGGTTTTTTGGTGGTCCTGGGGCTTGAACTTGGGGCCTGGGCACTGTTCCTGGCTTCTTTTTGCTCAAGGCTAGCGCTCTGCCACTTGAGCCAAAGCGCCACTTCTGGCTTATTCTGTGTCTGTGGTACTGAGGAATGGAACCCAGGGCTTCATGCATGCTAGGCAAGCACTCTACCGCTGAGCCACCTTCCCAGCCCCAACAAGATAGTTTTGAACCCACACTCTCTTCAGGAGTGTCAATAACCTCAAGAAGGGGTCTGGGGCTGTACTCTTGAGCCATGCAGCAACAGCAAGTAAATGAGTGTTTATTGGTCCTCAAATGTCAAAAGGCTGTAAAGAACATGTATGTGCAGCACCGAGCAGGAGCTTAATAAACGCTCCTCCCCACGGTGGCACCTGACAGCACGAGGAGGAGCCGGTTAGGGAGAGCGACGCCAGCTGACTCGCAGAGACTTCAGCAGGCAGAAAGATGCAGGAAGAAAAAGGAGCGCATGCACAAAAATCTTCAAGAACAATAACACTAAGCATGGGGTTTCTTACGTGGTTCGAAGGAGCTAAACTATACGTATCAGAACAGGAAGAAAGAGGAAGGTAAATGAAAAAGGCGTGTCAGCGTAATTGTCTTCACTCACATGCGCGTCTGAAGATCCCGATGAGTGAGGATCGGAAGACCGGGCCTGCGGATGTGGAAAGGAGCCATTACTAAGGATTTCTAGGTGGTACAAATGTAATGTTCCCCAACTTTCACCGGTTTTTGCAGCTAATAAAACGGAACCAGCCAAGTGGCCTTATGAAGACTGGGGTCCAGGGCAAACATGATTCAAGGGAGTTCTTTAAAACTCGGGGTGTCTGTTGGCAAACTAATATGCTATGGATGTGCGGTGACCCTTTGTTGTGCCTTGGCTCTGGCTGGGCCTTTTCACCCCAGGCCGGTGCTCTACCACGTGAGCCACACCTCCACCTCTGGCTTTCTCTCACTTCTCCGCCAGGGTTGGCTTCCCACCTGGGTCCTCGGATCTCAGTCACCAGCACGCAGCCACCGTGACCCTGTTTATAACACACCACTATTTTTACAACAGGGTATTTGTGCAATCTCAGGTCATAAGATACACCACTGCCACAGCACTGCTGGTGCAGCAACTTCTTGGTACACAGCAAAGAAACCTCCCTTCCTCTCTCCAACCACCCAAAGCCAAATCCAGAAGCAGATTCGAGCAGCAAGAAAATCCACCCACTAGCTCTTCCACACTGTATCGCTGTGTTCAGCTATGCGTGCGTGTGAGAAGAAAGGATACAAGTTCTGCTGAGAAACAGTGAAGAGGAATATATAACCAAATCTCCAACTTTATTTTACAGGAGCTGCCTCTAAGTTGGCACCCTGACAAGCTAGCCAGTGGCACAGGGAAGAATTCAATTTTCAAATAATGACACTTTGACAGAGTTAACAGTTACAATTTCACACTAACTTTCCTTAATTGATTTATATCCCAGACTACACACGCATATGCTAACTTGGTTTTTGTCTATCAGTCTGTCTGTCTGGACAAGGAAACCAAGCTGCAAGGACAATGATTAAATAATACATGCAATTTCTCTGAAATGTAAACCTTGTCAGTTTTTATTTTTGAAGCTATTGAGTAGTGAGATTTTATCTACTTCTTTTTCCCTGTCTACCACAAAGCTTGAATTCAGGGCCTGGCTCTGAGCTCTTTTGCTCAAGCGCTCTACCACTTTGAGCCACTGCCCCACTTCTGGTTTTCTGGTGGTTAAATGGAGATAAGAGTTTCACAGACTTTCCTGCCGTGGCTGGCTTCAAGCTCAAAGACAGTGCCCAAGCCCTGAGTTCAAACCTCCACGACTGACCCAAAAGAAAAAAGGAAAATCCGCTCTTGAGATGACAAGTATCTCACCTGATTCTAAATCCCAGTTCCAGATTTCAATAAAACATTAATATGCCAAGAGAAAATTAGAGACTCGTGTGTCACAAAAAGGAGAAAACATGAGGTTAATATGGGTCTCCACAGTACTGCTCTATTTACTTTGTCTCAACATAAGGCTAAAAATAGTCATGTTTTCACACCAACTAAATCTACTTCTCTGAGTGCTAGGCAGAAACTAGTCCAGGACAGACAGTGAGAAGCTGAGAATTTTTCTGAAAAGTCAATCCTAGCTACCCAGCAGACTGAGATGTAGAGGAGAGCAGCTGGAAGGACGGCCTGGGCAAACCCAAACTCCATCTCCAAACTAATCAGCAAAAAGCTGGACTGGAGGCATAGCTCAAATGGTAGAGCATCTTCCTAGCAAGCATAAGTAAGGATCTGAGTTCAAACCCTAGTCTTGCCAAAAAAAAAAAAGTCAAGCTGGCACAGAAGGAAGTTTGTTCACTTTCACCACTCTGTGCAACACAACACTAAAGTACATCAACTACAGACATCTAGAAATGAGAAAACCCAAGAAAACGAATGTCTACTTTTACAAACTATCAATTGCAGCAAGAGGCTGAATGGATTTTTTTAAAAAGCCAACTGTCTTCCAACACACCAGTATTAACCTGATGGGTAAGGAAAGTAATATCCTAATCAGTATAGTAACAAAAAACTAAAAACCACCTGTGAGATTCTCATCTCCAATAAACCACTCAAAAAACCCAAGTGGTGCCGTGGCTCAAGCGGCAGAGCACCAGCTTCATCTCAAACCTAGCGCTCTATCACTTGAGCCACAGCTCCGCTAGCAGCTTTTTGGTGGTTAATCAGATAAGTCACGTAGACTGTGCTGTGGATCTCAGCCTCCAGAGTAGCTGGGATTACAGGCACGAGCCACCAGCCTGACTGTCCAGCTGATTTTATTTTTAAGCAAGGGACATAAACTAATTACCCAAATAAAGACTCAAAAGGAAAAATAAAGGGCAGAATAGGGGAAGTGGGGAGTAGGTGGGGTGGAGCAGGCACAAGAGAAATCTATCTTTAGGGCAGAGAAAGCAAACAGTGCAGATGAGGAAGATAGCCAGAAAAATCCACTAAGCACCGTTCTGATGGCTAGGAATGAGATTAAAAGGGAAAGCCAAGAGCACTTCGCCTAATGGCCCCGTAGCACTAGGGCTAAGAAGAAAACCCCACACCTCGGTTTTCAAGTGATCAAGTGTTGGAGCACCATCCCTCTCCTCCACCGCTGTTCCTCCTCAACAGCTCCACTGCGTCAGCAAACAGTGCCTAGGTTTTCATCTTCCTGAAGCTCACAAGCTCTCGCCGAAGCCGAAGAGGCACCCCAACACCTTGCTTGACCTTACTGAGATGGTTTCTAATTCCTAACCTTCAATCTGGGTCATCTTAAACTCCTAGACATCTTCTCCTCAGATTTCATCCATCTAAAACCCTGCCCAAACTGTCCCCTCCTGTCGTCCTTGTTTCTGGCACCCACGGGTGGCAACCTGGGTTCTGGGAGCGGGCTTCCTGGTGTCTGATCACACTTCCCAGCTCTGCACCTGAGGATGGAGCCTCTTCAGAGGGGAGGTGCTGCTGTGCCTGCCAGACCTGGCGGTGGAGGGCTAACACAGAGGCAAAGTGCTGGCAACAGTGTTACTTCATGACTGTTCAGTGAGTGCAGGCCAACAGCCACCTTGTATCAGGGCCACACACACCCCCATGTCCCACGATACATTAGCAGAGTTAAATCTTGTTCACCTAGCACCCACCTTCCAGAGACACCTGCTTACTAAAGATCCGGCGGTCTAGAGCTTCACCGAGGGAGGCCCCCCCGGAGCTGTGGAAAAGATCCGCCCGGCACTCCTCCAGGCTTACGCCTTTCACAAAGCTCCATGCCAGTGCCCCAGGCGCCCCCCCAAACCAAACCACTTACCAATCCATCTCCCAGACGTCCACTCCCTTCACCTCACTCAGGTTTTTATGATCCTATCTGTTGCCTTTCGCCTTCAAAGCTGTTTGCTGCTCAAAGGCCTCGACCAATCAAACCCTTGCTCTTGAAGCCCCTCTCCCCCAACCGCCACTGAATGAAGTGTCCCTTCTGACGGCTCGGCCCTGTGTTACTAGAGCTCTCTTCCACTAGCAAGCATGCTCCCCCAAAGAGGGCACCGTCGAAGGGGACATTTTCTATCCCAACATCAAGTGCCAGATTCGGCAAGTGACAGAGCGGGCCTCCACCTAACCGCTGACACAAGCCCTCCAAACAATGAATGGCCTAGCACACAAAATCCCACTCTACCTCGTCAGCATGCTGTGCCGCTGTCCACCCAGGAGCAAGCAGAGCTCCCAAACCAGACCACGATTCCACCACGCCAAACGAGAGAAGCATAACAGAAACAACCCTAAAACAGCTTTAAATTACACCCAAATCACCGCCCACACACGAAAGCCTCAAGTACACCTGTAGTCTATCTGAAGCGATGAAGTACTTTGTTTCTACCTTCTCTGCATGCACAGCTAACTCTACAATAGTCTCAAGTGATACTGGAAAATGTATCTAGGTTCCAAAACTGTTATTTCAGGACTGCAGTCTTAGTTCACTGAATGCACTCTTAGCAGGGGCAAGGCCCCAACACCAAAGAAAGAAAAAGCTTGTTTTATGTCATGCCTGTAATCCTAGCTACTCAGGAGGCTGAGATAGAAGTAATAACCTAGTCCGGGCAGAAAAGCCTGAGGGACTGTTTTCTCCAATTAAACACCCCATCAGCTGCAAGTGCAGCTATGACTCAAGGGGCAGAGCACCAGCCTTGAGTAAAAAAGCTCAGGGACAGCTCCCCGGCCCTGAGCTCAAGCCCAGCACTGGCACCACAGAAAAAAAAAATCCAAAAATAAAAGCCAGAAGAAAACAAAAGCTGGGCTTCTGGAAGTCAGCTGAGAGCTGGCGGTCTCACGCCTGTAATGCTAGCCACTCAGGAGTCTGAGAGCAGAGCTCACAGTGTGACGCCAACCCGCAGGAAGTTCCATGAGACTCTTACCTCCAATAAACTACTCAGCAAAGGCCAGAGTGGTGCTGTGGCTCAAGTGGGAGAGCGCTATACTTGGACAAAAGAAGCCGAGGGCCAGGGCCAGGCCCAGAGTTCAAGCCCCTGGGGGGAAGGGGGGGCCTCAATCAATTTAAACCAAAACATAGGAACAAGTCATCACTCATATACCAGCACCTTGCTGTAGGCTGAAATGTCTAAAAGGTATCAACCAAGAAAACAGGAGTTCATACTTCTACCTTATACCCCAAAACACGCCTTCCTCACTACAACAGTAACATACTTGGCCCTATTCTTGCCAATGAGGAAGAGCTTAATTTTCAAGACTTGTGTCTTGCTTGGAGTTGCTCACGCTGACATCTTTGGTTATTGCCAAACATCAAAACCAAAAACGTACCCTGGCAGTTATAAATACTTAAGGATCACGAGCCTGGAAAGACTCTGCTCATCGGCAAAGGCAGTCAATCAAAACAGTCCCCACAGCATTTCAGCAGTGCATGCCCGGGAAAGGCATACTGAGTCCTCTTCACCTACTGTGACAAGACCACTTGAAGCTGAACACTGAGTGCTTTTCAGACCCCAGTAAGAAACCTGCAAAGAGCCTAACAGCACTTCCTTGTAAGGGGCAGCCGCGGGCAGACACCCAGGACTGTGATCTCAGAAGGAAGTCTGAACACACACACACACACACACACACACACACACACAGAGACGGTTTCAATTTATCCAAGGCCTCACGTGGCGAATACTATATACTCTTGAGAATCAGCAAAAATTGCTTTACTAAAGTTCCATAACAGAATGTGGAGCTGTTTGCATTATGAGTGTGTGGAAGGAAAGACTGGCCGGACTGGGGCACTCGTGGATTCACCCCTCCCCCAAGGAAGGGGGGGGGCAGAGTGAAAAGCGACGACTGGGCTGTAAATCCCCCAGCCTCACCTAACCAAAGGACGAGGATGAGGTCCCCAAGTGGCCTCAAGACTCAGCTTCTTGAGGGAGGAAGAACGCAAACAAACATCCTCACACTTAATCCTCCCACCCTCAACGTTCACTTCCTAATGCTCGACTTGGCCTAAGAAGTCCCCAGGGCCCTCCAGGTGCTACACACCAAGCTGCCCGGAACAGCACCGACACTGCCTAACTGCCTCGCGGCCCCACTTTCACCCTCCCTCTCACCCGGGGCTCCCCGACGTTACGAACAAGAAGATGCCCAAGGCATAAATAACAGCGACTCAGTGACCGCCCCGCGGCAGGCCCCTCCCGGACCGGGAAGGAAGCGGGGGGGGGGGGGGGGCAGGGAAGGTGGCTGGGGGGTGGCGGGCCGGCCTGGAGGGCACCAAGCCCTGGGCTCCGCGCACGCAGGGAAGCCCACAGGTGGCTCTTCCTCACCGTCGGCCGAGCCGAGGGAGGGAGGGAGGGAGGGAGGGAGGGAGGGAAGATGCCCAAGCCAGCCCCCCCCCACCCCCGGTACGCTGAGCTCCGGGCGGCCAGCGGAAGGCCGCACGCGGAGCTAGCGCCGGCCGGGAGCACGCGCAGCTCAGGGGCAGCAGCGCCCAGGCCGCGAGTTCAAGACCCAGGCCCCGCACCCGAGGGGGGGAGGGGGGCGGAGCCGGCGGCCGCCGGAGGCTCCGCTGAAGGGCGCCATTCCGCCCGGCCCAGGCGCCATCCGCCCCTCCGGCCCCCCCCCCGCACCCCTACGGCCCGACCCGCCAGCTGCCCGCCGCCCCGCCCCCGGGGGCCCCCGCACCCCGACCCGCCCGCTGCCCGCCGCCCCGCCCCCGGGGGCCCCGCACCCCGACCCCCGCATCCCCACCCCTAGACCTGCCAGCTGCCCGCCCCGCACCCCGGCTCGGCCCCGGGCGCCGCCACCCCAACACGCCAACCCCGCGCCCCCGCCCCGGGCCCCCCGCGCCCCCGCAGCCCGGCCCCCGGGCCCCGCCCCCCCGCCCCGGGCCCCCCGCGCCCCCGCCCCGGGCCCCGCAGGCCTCTCCACCCGCGCAACGCGGCGCGGCGAGGCCGCGGCGGGTCCAGGCCCGCGCCCCGGGGGGGAGCCCGGCCCGGCGCCGGGCCGCGAAGCAGGGGCGTCGGGGGGCGCCCGGGGCGCCGGGCCGGGCCCCCGGGCCGCGCGGCCGCGGCGAGGTTACCTTCGAACTGGCCTTCTGCGACCCGCCGGGCGTCTTGTCGGCCATCTTGCGCCTCGCTCCTCCTTCGGCGGCGGCGGCAGCGCGGGCGAGCCGAGCGCCGAGCGAGCGAGCGAGCCCAGCGCCCGCCGGGGCCCGCCACAGCCCGGCCAGGCGCGCTGCGTCGAGCGCCGAGCGCGCGGAGGCGGGCCGCCACGCGACACGTGACTTCCGGCGCCGGCGGCGGCGCCCCTCCTCCGGCCCCGCCCACCCGCCGGACTTCCGGCGCGCGCGGGCGGCCCGTCGCCCGGGGGCCCGGGCTGTCGTGGCGGGGCGGGAGGGGCGCCCCGGACCGTTTCAGGTCGAGGCTGACGCCGCTGCGCCGCTTCCGGCCTTTGGCTGGCCTCGAACCCGCGCGCCTCGGAGCCCAGCCTCCGGAGTAGCTGGGGTCACCGGGCCTGGCCCTGGCGTGAGAGCCTCCCATCGGGGTCCGGACCTCGGGAGGGGAAGTCACGTGGCCAGGACCCCCCCCCCAGGTAGCCGAGGGTGCGGACAGCCAGACTTCACCGGGAGGGACGCCGGCGGCCGACGAGGGTGGCCCACCCCCCCCCCCGGGGGAGGCAGGCATGGGGGGTGGACACACTGTGAGTTGAAAATACTGTTGGGGGGGGCCGGTTTGGGAATATGGCCTAGTGGTAGAGCGCTTTCCTAGCACACATGAGGCCCTGGGTTCGATTCCCCAGCACCACATATACAGAAAACGGCCAGAGGGGGCACTGTGGCTCAAGTGGCAGAGTGCTAGCCTTGAGCAGGAAGAAGCCAGGGACAGTGCTCAGGCCCTGAGTTCAAGGCCCAGGACTGGCCTATATATATATACACACACACATATATACATATACAGATATATATATATACACACATATATACATATACAGATATATATATATATATATACAGGCACCCACATTTTGTAAGAAAAGTACAAAGAGACACGTCAGGCGCATTCCAGTTGTTGCCTTTGGGAGGAGATTTAAAGGGAAATAGGAACAAGATCACTGAGTTACTTAATAATCAGTCGTAGACAAGGAAGGAACCATGACGAGACCAACAGAACAGATCCATGATGGCTCCTTCATCTCCTCTGTCCCTTTCCCGAATCCCTCCCTGTCCCTGGTCATTATAAAGTCCACTCCAGGAAAAGCAAGAGCTAGGAAAACAGAAGGGCCAAGCCAGGGAAGAAATCACCGTCCAGAGACACCCTTGGCTTACCACAACAGCCCTTCAACATGACACCATTTGGGGAAACTTCCGATAAGTTCTATTCTTAGATCGCTTTCACAGGCAATCTGTTGTGCTATGTCCTCACTGCTTCCGTGGGCCAATGAAACTCGCACCGGGCTGAAGTTCCTGCTGTAGTTGTTATCCATACAGCTAAATCTAGACTGAAAAGTCACAGTCTACCCGTGTATCCGGCTTTGGCAACCTGGATGGTAAAGCCAATTAAATGCATGGGTCATTTTTCTCCTTAGATTCTAACCTTGAAAAACACCGTGGGCCAGGAGCCGATGGCTCACGCCCATAATCCCAGCTGCTGCTCAGGAGGCTGGGAGCCGAGAAGCTGGGTTCAGAGCCAGCCTGAGCAGGAAAATCCGTGAAGCTCTTACCTCTGATTAACCAGCAGAAGGGCAACTCGAGTGCCAGCTTTGAGTGAAAAGGCTGACAGGCCCCAAGTTCAAGCCCAAGTACCAGCACAAACAACAACAGCAGCAAAAAAAAGATACAGCATGTTTGTTTCATATATATATGTAGATACATATATATATATGAAGATATATATTAGATACAGTTTTAGAACTCGAGGTTTGCAACTGGATTTTTTTAAGTAAGAGGTTCCCGATCAGGCTGAGTAGAGGGTAAATATTTTCCTTCGCCACTAGAGGGCAGGTGGCACTTGCTGTTTTTTCTCAACCCTTTCAATTCTGTGATCAAAAACGTGTCTTTCAAGACTGTGAGAGAGACTAAGAGAGGTGTGCTTATTTTCTTTTTAATGTAAGTATTCTAGAAAAGCAAAGCTTTTGCCTGCTCAATTGGTCACGTTTAATTTTGAAGAAAGGGGCAAGATGGAATCTCTGAAAGCTAAAACCTGGGTATGTCCAGATACTGTCCTTGGGCAATCAGGTTCACGCAGGAAGCTCTCCCGTCAACTCTGAAGTGGGCGGGGAGCGGTCTGACCCACTCATAAGTGAAAAGCCGTGGCCTCCAAGAAGAGCGCCACGGGGGGGGGGGGGGAGGGGGGACAAAGGCAAAGGAGCAAAGTGCCGCTGTAAATGGCTTTCAAGGTTTTCATTTGCTTTTTGGTACGTAGATGTCTTTGTGGTCGTTAATGCAAGTACTCTACCGCTTGTGCCACACTCCCGGACCTTTTCTTTTTGCTCACTTTTCAGGTAATGTCTCACATTTTTGCCTAGGGCTGACCTTGGCCCAGTGCCCTCCTAGGCAGCCTTCCGGGGGAGCCTGGGGTATTAGTCAGGAACGGCCACGCTGGGCCCGCTGGTCGGAGTGTTGTCATCCTTTTGAGCACCCCGCGACATGGTGGTCTCCCGAGGTCCCGAGCCCACCTCTCCTTTGTGGTTCGGGATCCACGGGCAGGAACGGGTTGATATAATGGCTGCCTGGACTGGCTTCGAACCTGGGTCCCCAGATCTCGGCCTCCTGAGTCGCTGGGATTACAAACGTGAGACGCTGGAACCGGCCTTGACATCATTTTGGAAAACACCTCGCACTGTTTGTGTTTTGTTTTGTTTTAAAGGTGCTCAACTATAGTTGGTGTATGGGTGCGATAAGTACTAGACTTTCTCTGTACCAGCGGCCTGTAGTTTTGAAGAAATGCGGATTCATTACCTGCATAGCTGTGTGCTTTGTTTTCTTCCCAACGTTATCCCTTTTTTTTTTTCCCAAATAAAATATCTGTCATCCCTCCTTCATTATGAAGGAATTTGCCATAGACTAGAAAGAGTCGCTGGAGGAATTGACTTGACTAATGGATATCAAATTATCACGGCTCAGTGTATTGTTTTAGACCACAACTCTTCAGGGACATTAATAAATGTGATTGCTTTTGCGAGGATATGCGTTAATCCTGTGGTCTCGTGTGCTGATCACGGGGCCTGCTGCTCCATGATTTTCAGTGAGCTTACCCCATGACGAGCAGAAAGGCAAAAATGATCATAGTTCCACAAACATGTTCATCTGAGGAGGACTAACGGAGTTTTTGAATCTCCCCCATGCTCTCAGAATAGATCTGGGAAAGGTGCACTTCCATATACTTGCCTTTGTTTGTTTGCCAGTCCTGGGGCTTGAACTCGGGGCCTGGGCACTGTCCGTGGCTTCTTTTTCCTCAAGGCTGGTGCTACCACTTGAGCCACAGCGCCACTTCTGGCTTTTTTCTGTCTATGTGGTGCTGAGGAATCGAACCCAGGGCTTTGTGCATGCTAGGCGAGCTCTCTACCACTAAGCCACCTTCCCAGCCCCCTACGCCATTGCTCGAGGGGGCAGCTGAGGACAGGCACACGAGTCCCTTTCTCCTCCTGCCCCTGCGGTGGTTCTCTGCCTGGAGTGGCCCCCCCCCACTGTGACGGCCAGTCTGTCCTGGGGAGGTGGGGTGGAAGGGAGGGGGGCGTCCCGTGTCCCTTCCTCCTGGGCATCTTGACGCCTGACACCTTCACAAGGTCCAGCAAGGGCAGGAGGCCCGAGCGGGGGGGGGGGGGGGGGCCGCTGCGGCCGGGCCCTGCCCAGCAAAGCTCCTGCCCTTGCAGGGGAGAGAGAGGACTAAACCCTAAGGAATTAGACACTGTCAGTAAGAAGAGACACGGAGAGGGGTGAGCTGCACGGTCTCCCCCCGAGGCGCTGGCCTGAGTGAGGTTTAAGGGAGCGGGCACGGCTTAAATAAGCGGAGGCAGCGAGAAGCCGCAGGCTTGGCAAGGGCCGGGGGCCGCTGCCTGTCCACCCAGGGGGCCGGAGAAAGGCAGGCGACGGCGCACGCCCTGGCTTGGGGCGCGGTCAGCAGAGCCAAGGCCGTGCACCAGACCCCCACTGCCCCTCCAGTGGGGCCACTGAGCCTGGCCGAGCCGCAGGAAGTCCCTCCCCCCAGGCCGGGGACTGGGGCACACAGGGAGGCTGGTATGGCGGGAAGGCAGAGGGGGCAGGATGAAGGAAGGGGGTCCTGAGCAGCCTCAGACACCCAGACGCCCTCTCTGTGAGTCAGGTGTGGTGGGCACACTTGTAAGGCCAGCATGCTGGAAGCAGGAGCAGGAGGGCGATGGGTTCAAGGCCAGCCCGGGCTATGTAGACACGGTGGGGCCTTGTTAAACTGAGCCACAGGGCGCAACTCCAGCCAGCACCCCTTCCGGTGGGGGCCGCTTTGCGCCCTCCTCTAGGAGGCTGGGGTAGGTGGGGTCTCCAGTCGCCTCATCCCTGGGACTCTGACCTCCAGTAAACCAGCAAGAAGCCAGAAGGGAAGCGGGGCGCCGGTGGCTCAGGCAGGCCTGTCAGTCACCCTGGCTGCTCGGGGGGGGGGGCTGAGCGCCGAGGATCCAGTGAAGGGTGAGAAATCATAAAAACCAGAAGCCAACCCCCCAAAAAAGCTGGAAGCGGAGCTGTGGCTCCCGTGGTCAGCGCTCACATTGAGCAGAAAAGCTCAGGGACGGCGCCCAGGCCCGGAGCTCAAGCCCCAGGACCTGGGGCTGGGGGAGGAGGAGATGCTGGGGGGCGGGGGGGGGGGGAGGACAGACGACTGGGAAGATTCCCAAGCTGTTTACCGGGCGCAAACGACTCTGTCTCCAGGAAAGCTACTGATAACGCGGACCTGGCTAATCTGTCTCCCCCGCTCACCTAACGGTTTCTCAAATTAAAAACATGGCAACTTCCCAAGAGGCAGTGTCAAAAGCGGGCGTCGGTCTAGAGCAGCCTCTCCCAGGTCGCCGCGAAGCTACACACAGCACGTATTAAAAATGTGAAGGGAGCCAGGTGCCGGCGGCTCACGCCCCGTCACCCCAGCTACTCGGGAAGCTGAGATCCGAGGGTCGCGGTTCAAAGCCAGCCTGGACAGGAAAGTCCGTGAGACTCTCATCTCCAGTAAACCACCAAAAAGGTAGAAGTGGAGCTGTGGCTCAAGTGGTACAGCACCAGCCTTGTGCAAAGAAAGCTACGTGACAGCACTCAGGGCCCTGGGTTCAAGCCCCAAGCCTAGCACACCCACATACCTCTTTTGTTGGTTACCTGGACAGAATCACCTCACGAGCTTTCCTTCCCAGAGCTGGCTTCGAAGCACCGTCCTCACATCTTGAGGACAGTGAAGCATAGGTCCACAGTGGCCTTGTATTTTGTTCGCTCAGTTTTTAAATAAAATGAGACCTTGAAAGGTAATTTCCGCGGAAGACAGTGGCATTATTAACAAAGAAAACGGCACACTTTCTTCCAGGTTTTACGGACAGCTCGTTGTCCTGCTGTCTGCCGTGGCGTGTTTAATGTATGCTTTATTAGTGGGGCAAGGAAGCCTACATAACCTCTGTTTGGACAAGCACCGCCTCGTGGGAGAAAGTCGGGTGGAGGCGGCGTCTGCCGGCTGGGCACACAGTCCCAAGCCCGGGGCTTCGGAGGGGCTTCGGAGCCCACACTGGGGGCGAGGGCACCGGGCTGGCTTCTGCCCTCTGAACGCGGGCACCGGCGCCCCGAGGCCAAGCGTGGAGGCTGCGGGTCCTGCAGTGCGGGCCCCGGTCCAGCCGGGAGGTCCGTATCTCCCAGCACACACCTGCCGGCCTTGGCAGACACCCTGCCGCCCCTCGGGGCGCCCACCACACCCAGGGGCGCCAGCCTGGTTCCCTCCGACAACACCGCACCCCAGGTTCCTCTGTGTGTGTGTGTGTGTGTGTGTGCCTCCACGCGCTCGCCCGCCTCGGCTCTCCTGGCTCAGACGCGTGCCCGGCGAGTCGCCAGGTCGACAGGCGTGAGCAAGCCCGGCTCCTCCGTGGTGTGGCTGGCTGCAGAACCTGCAGGAAGGCCACTTTCAGGCAGGGATGGGTGAGAAAGGAGAAGTCAAGAATGTCACGAGATCACGTCTGACACTGTAATCTCTCTGTACATCACTTTGGCAATAAATAAGAAAAAAAAAAAAGGATGTCACAAGGGAGTGTTTTTGACGCTGTAACACATCTCCTCTTTTTCTGAAGACCGCTGTGTGTAACCGAGAGTCCGG
This sequence comes from Perognathus longimembris pacificus, assembly GCF_023159225.1. Lineage (NCBI taxonomy): Eukaryota > Metazoa > Chordata > Mammalia > Rodentia > Heteromyidae > Perognathus > Perognathus longimembris. The sequence goes on from NC_063186.1 coordinate 2,274,316, forward strand.
CCGCCCCGTCTCCGTCATGGGCCAAGATCCGCCCTTTGCTCTGCCTGGACTCTTTCTACACCACACTCCACTAGTTCGGCTGCCAGGCGTGTGGTCAGCCGCTGGCGAAGCTGACAGGGCGTGAGGATGATCCTAAGGCCCACAGTCTTCCCGCGCGCGGGTCGCTCACAGGCTGACCGTCGTGGGCCTCCCCCCCCGCCCCCCGAGTCTGCCCCGCGTTCGGATTATGACACCCTCACCTCGAACGAAGCGCTTCGCTCTCCATTAAACACACGTATACGTGTGTATATTATATATGTGTATATTATATACGTGTGTATGTGTATATTATATATGTGTGTATATTATATGTGTGTATATGTACATATGTGTGTATATTATATGTGTGTATATTATATGTGTGTGTATATTATATATACGTGTGTATATTATATATGTGTGTATATAAGTGTGTATATTATCTATATGTGTGTATATGTATATACGTAGCACAGGTCCTGCGTGCAGGTGCGCGAGGCTTCCATTTCCCTTCAAACCCGCAAGCAAGGAACAGCAGAAAAAGAAGAGAAAAAAATCTATTTCACTAACCTGAGCGGACCTCGGCCTTGCAAGGAACGCCCCGTGTGCGGGGGGGGGGGAGGGGGGGTCCCCAGGCGAGCGGACGCGTGTGCGTGCGGGGGAGGGGGGGGAGGGGGGTCCCCGGGCGAGCGGACGCGTGTGCGGGGCGGGGGGTGGGGGGGAGGTGGGGTCCCCGGGCGAGCGGACGCGTGTGCGGGGCGGGGGGTGGGGGGGAGGTGGGGTCCCCGAGCGAGCGGACGCGTGTGCGGGGCAGGGGGGTGGGGGGTCCCCGGGCGAGCGGACGCGTGTGCGGGGCAGGGGGTGGGGGGGTCCCCGAGCGAGCGGACGCGTGTGCGTGCGGGGGAGGGGGGGGAGGTGGGGTCCCCGAGCGAGCGGACGCGTGTGCGTGCGGGGCGGGGAAAGGGGGGGGTCCCCGAGTGCGCCCGGTGCGGGGGGGGGCGGCTTTAGCTTCCAAAATGAACGAGAAATATAAAAAAAAGAAGCAAACAAAAGCCAACGACCTGGAGACCCCTCCCTCCCTCCCTCCCTCCCTCCCTCCCCCTCCATCCTCCCCGGCCGAGGCTGCGGGGCGCGGGGCGCGGGGGGGGGGGGCGGGGGGGGACGGGAACCGAGGCTCGAGGCCCCGGGGTCCGGAGCAACGGGATGAAGCTGGGGCTCAAGGTCAAGGGGCAGGCGGGGGGGGGGGTGGGAAACGGAGGCTGCAGGCTGCGGGCGGGGGGGGGGGGGAACCGAGGCGGGGCGGGCGGGCGGGGCGGGGCGCGGCGGGGGGTGGGGGACCCCGATGACGGTTAGCGCGTCTCCAGGCTCCCCGCGAACGCGGCCCCCCGGAACCTTCTGGAGCGCCCGCGGGCGCGTTGCGGACCTCCACCCCCCCACCGCCGAGGCTCCCTCCCCGGTGCGCGGCCCCCGCCCCGCCATCCACCGCGAACAGGGCGGCCGGGGGGGCGGGGGCGGGGACGGCGGTGTCCCTGGTGTCCCCGGTGTCCCGGGCGGAACCCGAGCCGGGCGCGCGCGCGCGCGGGTGCGGGCGGGGAGGGAGGGGAGGGAGGGAGGGAGGGAGGGGAGGCGCGCGCGGTGCCCAGTCCCCGCCGCTCACGGCCGCCGCGCGCCGCCCTCTCCCCCCGCAGGCGCGTCCGCGGGCGGGCGCGGGCCGGCGCTGCAGCGGGGCGCGCGGAGCCCGGGCCGGCGGGAGAGGCGAGCCCGCGGCGGCGGCGGAGGCGGAGGGGAGCGGCGGCCCCCATGGCGCGGCGTCCGCAGCCCCGCGCCCGGCCGGAGGAGCCCGAGGAGCCCCAGCCCGGCCCCGGCCCGGCGCCCCCGCCCGGGGCCCGGCGGTCGCCGCCGCTGCTGCGCTGGGACGAGGTGCCCGAGGACCTGGTGGAGGGCTTCATCCTGTCGGGCTACCGGCGCCTGCCGTGCACGGCGCGCGAGTGCCTGGCGTCGGTGCTGGCGCCCACCAACGAGACGCTCAACTTCTGGACGCACTTCGTGCCGCTGCTGCTGTTCGCGGGCCGCTTCGGGCGGCTGCTGCTGCGGGGGCTGCCGCCGGGCGGGGAGGACGAGGCGGACGGCGCGGGCGGCGCGGGCGGCGGGGACGCGCTGCCCGCGGGGCACCCGGCCCTGCGCCCGCTCTGGTGCTACGCGTCGGGCGTGCTGCTCACGCTGGCGGCCAGCTGCGCGGCGCACGTGTTCAGCTGCCTCTCCCGGCGCCTGCGCGCCGCCTGCTTCTACCTGGACTACGCCTGCATCAGCTACTACGGCTTCGGCAGCACCGTGGCCTACCACCACTACCTGCTGCCGGGCCTGCGCCTGCTGGACGCGCGCGAGCTGGCGGCCGCCGCGCGCCGCCGCCTGGGCTGGAGCCCGGACTGCGCGCGCCTGCTGGCCGCCTACCGCGCGCTCGTGCTGCCGGCCGCCTTCGCGCTGGCGCTGGCCTGCACGGCCGCCTGCTGCCGCAGCCGCCGCCGCCGCCGGCCCGACGCGGCGGGGGACCCGGATGACGGCGGCGGCGGCGGGGACCCGGATGACGGCCGCGGCGGCGGGGACCCGGACGACCGCGCACGCGCGCGCGCCTGCGCACGCGCGCGCCGCCCGCCGGCGCTGCGCACGCTCGTGTTCGCGCTGCCGCTCAGCATGGCCGGCCCCATCGCGCTCGAGGCCTGGCTCTTCGACCTCGGCGCGCGCCAGCCCGCGCTCTGCCGCCGCTTCCACCGCCGCTACCTGTGGCTCCTGGCCGCCGCCTTCGTCAACCTCACCAAGATCCCCGAGCGCCTGCGCCCCGGCCGCTTCGACGTCGTGGGCCACAGCCACCAGCTCTTCCACCTCCTCACCGCGCTCAGCATCTACGAGCAGGCCCAGTACGTGGAGGACGGGCTCCGCCGCGCCCTGCGCGCCCCGGCCCCGCACGCGCCCGCGCCCACCCTCGCCGCCACCGCCGGCGCCATGCTGCTGCTCGCGCTCTGCCTCGGCCTCGTGGTGCGCGCCTTCCTGGCCCGCGAGGCCCCCGCCGCCGTCGAGGGTCCGGGCCCCGGGGGCCCCCGGCGGGGACAGTGACGGGGGTGGGAGGGGCGGGGGGGGCGGGGAGGGGGAGGAGGGGGGGGAGCGTCAGGTGGCCCACAGCCCCCCTGGGGTTCCCCCCCTCCCCCCAGAAGAGCAGGAACCGAGAGAGAGAGAGGGGAGACTCGAACCCAGGGCTTCGGACCCTGCTGGGGAGGGCGGGGAAGGGAGGGGGGGTGGACATGCATGGAATGTGAATCCAAGTGAATGATCGCAACCCTCCCCCCCCAAGAAAAAAATGTTCCTCAGATGTTATTTAAACCATAGTAATAATAATTAATAATAATATATACAATGATTTTTCGCATCGTTTATCAGAGCCCGGGGAGGACGCAGGCCTTCCGCATCGCCCTTACTTGAACTGGCCGGGCGAGCAAGCCATCTGCTGCTCGCCCCCCCCCCACCCAACACACGCACACACACTGTTTCCGGAAGGCCTGTGCGTGCACCTGTGCACACGCGTGTGTCTCGTGATCCAGCTGTGAATGACTCTGCCCCGGGCGCTCCGGCTAGATGGTGGAGGAAGAGCTGGAAGGACGTGGACAGGGCCTAGGTTTCCCCCCCACACAACCCATCTGCCTCGCTGCTGCTGGGGTTGCATTTTCGTTTTTCCGTGCATCTGTTTGGGTTGTTTTGTTGTTTTTTAGTCTCACGCTCTTCTCTGTTACTTTTGGAATTGCCACTGGGAATAAACGTGCCTTTTGAAGCCATGCCCAGAATGACCGGTCCTCACCCCGTTGGTTTGTGCACCCGGAGATCGGCAGGACAAAGCGGCTCGGCTCGGCGGTGGCTTTCCCTTTGGGTTTTATTACGGTGAACCGGGATTTGACATTCCACCCCAGGTGGTAGGGGAGGATGGTGCTTAGTGTTAAGGGTTTGCTGTTTTGCTTTGTCCTTTGCAAAGGGCCGGAAGTCACTGGCCTGTGAGCATTTATTTGGCTTTTCCGCTGAGCGGGGAGCCAGCCCAGGAGCCGGGTAGCCGTGGTGGCATTTGAGGGGTCACCCAGGCCATCTGTTCTTCAAGCCACATTCAGGGGTGAAGTGACGCGGTGACACGGTGAAAGCCAGGAGCGGGTTCAGGAGCCAGGTGTTCTGCTGTTTCTGGTTTGGCTGTTGTTGTTTTTTAAGATACTTTCTATGAACGTTAGTCTGTCGTGGCGATGGCAACTTGTGACGAGTAGAAACGACACTTTTCGGTTATGTGGTTTTGGTGGAGAGCCAGTCCACCCATGGAATCCCGATGTCACAATCAAGCGCCAGTGAGGGGTGCTGGTCCTTCAGACCCCACTTCCCCCCCGGAAAGGACAGCATCCTCGCGTGCGTGTGAGCCCGTGCCGGGGTGCCTCGGTCTGCACGCAAGGCAGGCTCTCCTCCTGGGATTGTAAATACGCTCTGCACGCTATCCTACCCACCGTCGGCGTCTCGCCCAGCGGCCCCGGGAGGTGACAGGCCCCGGTCCCTCAGTGTCCTCCTGCACACGGCACGGTCAGTGGTGCCTTCACTCAGCAGCCCACGACAGCTAAACTGATCCGCCTGCCTGCCATCGTTTTCCTCTACTGAGCCCCCAAGAATGTTCCCTCGGAACTGCGAGCCACGGGTTGAAGACCCGGCGTCCTCCTTGTCAAGCGTGGGACCCTCCCTTCGGGAAGGATCTCAGGAGAAGGAGAAGATGGCCCCAGCTGCGACCCCAGGCGAGGCTCTCCCTGCCCTGTGTCTTTGTCCTTAAGCAGAGGCCGCTCCGGGATAAAATTATACCCCTATCATTTTCAAGCAATGATCACCTGCAAGCTGGTGACAGGATACCGTTTCCCTGGGGAAACTTCTAGATGGAGTCGGGGCCTACCCTCCCCGGGCCCCTCAGCCTGCCGTTCCACGTCCACCTCTGTGGTCTGTGAGGTCAGGGATGGTTTTTCGCTATAGGCCAGTATTTGCCGGGTCACATCCGATTTCTGGTGGTGGGAGGCAGATCATGCCGTTTCAGAAGCCAGGGTTTACCTTGTCTCTGCCTTTGCCTGGGACTGTTCAGGTTTGATCGCACATTTTGGGGGTGGGGGTGGGGGAATGGGGATTAATTGGGCAATCAGAAAAAAAAAATAACCTTTGAAATATTCTGTTACCCTCCCTGTTTTGTTTTGTTGCCACCTCCATGACAATTCGGTTTTACTTTCTTGTTTGAAATCTAGGGCAAATAACTCATAAGAATTCAAGCCTGTGCTCTGTAGGATCTATTTTGGCATTTGAATTTGGAAGCATATTATGTAATCTATATAATATATACGTGTATATTATATATATATTACCTGCTAGTCCGGATCTGGTGACACATCTTCAAGTCCTGCCTGGGAAAACGCTTGCGTTTGTGTGCTGCTGCGCCGTTACCCCTGCAGTTGGGTGTCTGGGGTTGGCTCAGCCTGACTTATTGGTGAAAGGCATTTCTTCCCTACCCTCCTTGTAGTTCTTTCGGGTGGGTGACCTTCCTGGAGGCAGTTCCTCCTCTAAGCCATGACTGGCTTGTAAAAATAAACCGCATCTTCCCCTCCTCCCTTCCCACTGGCCAGAACACTTCCCATGAATAGCCCAGGGAGAAAGTGGGGGCTGCAGCTGACGGAGAGTGGACCCACGTTTCCATTCATAAACCAAAACCCCGCCTGGAAGCGCTGACCTCCTGTGAACGGCAGCCTAGTTCACCCTGCTACGTCACAGGAGCCGTTTCTAAGAATGGACAATTGGGTGGTGGCAGGGGTTGGATTTTTCTAAAAAAAAAAAAAATTTTTTTTTGCTGATGTGGTGCTGAATTTGGGGGTTCGCGGCAATAACAAACATGGATTTTTGTTTGTTTGTTTGTTTTTTAAGAAAGTCTTGAAATCTCAGAGCTTTACTTCATCTGCACGAAGCTGTTGGGAGAGACGGGGGTGGTAGGCGTCACCGCCCTTCCGGGGACCTGGTTGGTGGGCTCAGGTGTGTGTTTGCTCTTCTGCATGAATATGTGCCCCAGACTGTACACAGATGCTCATTGGATATTTTATATGTATTTGGATATCGACTCCTTCAACTGGCTGCGTTTGGCTTTTAAATAAAAATAAAAACTAAGAGATGGCTTTCTTTTTCTTTTTTCTTGTTGTTGTTTTTTTTTTTTGGTGCAGGTACTGGGGCTTGAATTCAGGGTCTGCGTGCTTTCCCTTAGCTTTTTTCCACTCAAGGCTGGTGCTCCCCCCATGTGAGCCACACCTCCGGCCTTTTGCTGTTTCACTGGGGATTTGTCCGCTTACGCGGGCGGGAAAGCGGGGAGGAGGGAAGGTTGGATTTGAACAGCCAGAGGGACGAGTCGATCCCACCCTGGACCCTTCTGCCTGGGTTTTTTTATTTTTGTCCCTAGAAAGCCACGTGAAGCCCTAGGTGGTTCAGTGCGGGGAGGGACAGGATTTTCTTGCTTGGTTATTTTTGCTCAAGGCTGGTGTTGAGCTACAGCTCCACTTCCAGCGTTTTTCTGGGTCACTGGAGATAATGAGGAGCCTCGTTAACTTTTCTGCCCAGGCTGACTTTGAACTCCAAACTTCAGATCTCAGCACCCTTGGTAGGGGGGATTACAGGCGCGAGGCACCAACGTCTGTCCACGTCTTCGTTATAGAGGTGATTACAGACTCAGATGTCAGATCTCCATCATCACTGTCCCAAACACCTCACGCCGATTCCCCATGGCAATTTCTAACCAGTCTGCAGGCTTTACGTTTTGTTTTGTTTTAGTACAGCTTCTTACCAAATCTGTGAGCAAAATTAAGAGTGTTTATTCCTACACCAGGGGCCAAGAAGGCTCACCGAGCTATTCAGCGTGTCGGGGTGTGAGTTCTGGAAGTTCTGCACGCCCGCCTTTATGATTTGCTGCTGTCATCCATCAGAATGAAGCCTCTTGCAGAACCGTCTCAATACATTGTGCTTCTAAACCAAATGGGAGCTTTACTGTTCTTCCTCCTCAACCTTGGGAAGCTATTCCAAATCATGGCCTTGCTCAAGGACAATTTCTTGAGAGTGCAAATGTGACCTCAAGTGTGTAAGAAGGGCAAGCCACCCAAAATATGCAATAAGGCCCAAGGGTCAGGGGGATCCAGCCATGCCTTCAGAATGGCTTTGTTTCCGACCATTCATTACCACATTGAGAGCAGACAGCACGCACAGAAACCCTTGTTTCTAGATGAATCGTGGGGACACGTGCATTTCATCGTTTAGGTCCATCTCTAGTTAGCATATGTTTGTTGTGTTTTTGTTTTGTTTTGTTTTTTGGCCAGTCCTGGGCCTTGAACTCAGGGCCTGAGCACTGTCCCTGGCTTCTTTTTGCTCAAGGCTAGCACTCTGCCCCTTGAGCCACAGCGCCACTTCTGGCCGTTTTCTGTATATGTGGTGCTGGGGAATTGAACACAGGGCCTCATGTATATAAGACCAACAAGGGTAAAGAGTTCAAGGTGATTCAACTCCCAGGACAAAGATGAGACTCTCCGAAAGAGCACAAGGTCTCACTGGCTGCCTGGTAGAGCGCCCGCCTAGCACGCATGAAGCCCTGGGTTCGATTCCCCAGCACCACATATATAGAAAAAGCCAGAAGTGGCACTGAGGCTCAAGTGGTAGAGTGCTAGCCTTGAGCAAAAAGAAGCCAGGGACAGTGCTCAGGCCCTGAGTCCAAGGCCCAGGACTGTGAAAAATAAAAAAGGAAATAGTGTATAATTTAAAGAGGGATGCAAACCACTAAAAAAAAAACGCAAAATAAAAAAAAAATCAGATAGGTTTTAGGTGTACAATTCGGATAAATTTAAGAGGCTTCTGTTTTGTTTTGTATGGTAGTGGGGCTTCGGCTCTGGGCCTTGCACTCTTGCTTGGCTTTTTCACTCGGCTGGTGCTCTCCATTTCTGGCTTTTTGGTAATTAATTGGGAATAAGAATGGCATAGACTTTCCTGCCCACACTGGCTTCAAACCTCGCTCCTCAACTCTCAGCCTGCCGAGTAGCCACACTTGCAGGGGTGAGCCACCAGTGCCTGGATCACCAGGCTTTTGGTTGGGGTTTTTTTGGGTTGTTTTTGTTTTTAATTCTCATTAGAAACTTCATTAAACGTGCTCTCCTGGGATGGCTTCGCAGGGAAAAGTCTGCTTTTCTGCCAGGTTGGTTCACGACGAGCATATATATGCTTTTGAACTCAAGGCTGTTATTGTTCTACCACTTGAACCACACCCCCGCTTCTGACTTTTTGCTGTTTAATTGGAGGTATGAGTCTCCTGGACTTTCCTGCCCGGGCCTGCTGGCTGACTTTGAACGGTGATCCAGCCTTAGATGTCAGCCTCCTGGGTAGCCAGGATTCTAGGCATGAGCTACTGGCCCTCGGCCTTTTGTTTTGTTTTGTTCTAAGCTCATTTAATGGCGATCATAGAGAAAGAAGGGAGTAGAGAATCCTGCAAGCATAAAGAAAGCATTCCTCCATTAATTTCTCTCAGGCTACGTTCACCTCGTCCTCACCGACGCCGGAGGAAGCTGGAGTCAGCACCTAGACAGAGTGTGTGAGCGTCTCGTGATAGTGTATCCTGACCGCAGCATTGCTTCATGATAACCCCGGATACTAGACGGAATAATGGATAGAAACCAATGGTCACTGCTTTCTATCTGCCATAGAGTTGCTATGATTTCAGTTTCCTGAGACATCTGTTCCCTGCACAAGTCTTGAATAGGAAGCTCTGTATAAAGCATGCGCTTGCATTCTCTTGGTTGAAAAATAAAAACAAGTGTATGAACTAATGAACGATTTGCAAGCACACTGTTTACGAATGCGTTGTACATCTCTGCGCATATTCGAAAGAGAGTCTCCAAGTAAGGGCATTCATTCTCCCTAAGTGAACAGTGAAATGTGCCCACTGCCACCTCATTTATAATGACTCCTTTTATGAAAACGAAAAACCACAGGCAGAAGGCAGAAGTATAAATTGGTCCAAAGAACCCTTAGTATTATATTTCTTGGGATATTAGTTGAAAGGAAGATTCATACACTGTCTTCAAGCCGCGGAGCTGGCGGTAGCAATTCCATATTTCGGCTTATAAAACTTGTTCTGCCTCCCTGAATTTCAAGGTGATGAGCAGTCCACACAGATTGTGTATTACAATCGGTCCAGGGACCCAGAAGGGGTGACTTGATAGTATATTTCCCCCCAACAAAACCCTAGCAATGACGCCAACGGCGACAGCAGCAGGCGCCGTTTCTCAACCGCATTCACTTGCGTTTCGGTCAGAGGCTTCTGGCTTTGTTTCTCGTGCCCATCCTGGGGACTGAACGCGGGGTCTGGGCATTGCCCCTTTGCCTTTTCACTCACCATGGGTGCTTTACCCCTTGAGCCATGCCTCCGCGCCTAGGCTTTTGCTGGTTTGTCGGGGGATAAGTATCTCACGGTCTTTCCTGCCCAGGCTGGTTTTGAACGCTGATCCTCAGATCTCAGCCTTCTAGCAGCTAGGATTATGGGCGTGTGCTACTGGTACCCAGCTGGGGAGGGGAAGGCGGGGGGTGGGGGCGGAGGCTTTTGGTTTCCAAGGGCACAAAAGTGAAGCAGGAAGAGGTTTTCCAGGGAGGAGCCGGGGGGAGCTCGGGCCCTGCCGGCCAGCCACGCGTGCTCAGGGAGGGACAGGGCCAGGAGCCCCAGCCAGGGTCGCCTGGGATCACATAAAGCCAGAGCCAGGGGCCCAGTGCCCTGCGCCCCGTCACGCGCTCCCCCAGGAGCGAGCGAAGGGCAAGGGAAGCGGAGGGCAAGGAAGGGGGGCAAGGAAGGGGGGCAGAGGTGTCCAGCTGTCCGACGGGCACTCCACCACGCCGGTGCTGCCCTCGCTAGCACGGCCCGAACCCCCACACTTTGCGGGGAGGGGACCGCGGGGAGCACTGACTGCCCTGTGAGCCAGACTCAAGTAGGGTGAAGATGCCGCCGTGCTCCCTTCCTTCTTGGGTGTCATGAAAGGGGGTGCAGCCTCTAAACCCCGAGGGAGCTTTAAACCAGAACCCTCTTCCTCCTCATTCCTTCAGTGCCACCTCACACGTGTTCCACAGATGTCTGTGACACACACACACGCATGCTGGTGACTGGACACAGTGTGTGTCTCCCGAGAAATCCCAGAGGGTTCCCCAAGTTCTGTCAGGAGCCATTCTCGGGGCTCCCCCATGCCCAGGGCTATGCCAGGGTGTGGCTTGGCCCTGTGTCTGCCGTCGGGGTCCCCACCGTCGCTCTTGTCCCCGCAGAAGGCAACCTGAAGACAGACGGCCTCAAGTTCCTTCTGAAGCCAAACCCTCCTCACGGCACGGGGGCCCCCCAGACACCCCCAAGACAGAGGGGAGATGGGCTGTGATAAGAACCCCAACTCTAAAGAGCCCTCAACACGCATGTGCGCACACACACACACACACACACACACGACACACAGCTCCGGCGACTCTGGGAGCCTGAACACACTCCAAACCAAAAGGACTCGAACTCAAAAGGCATTCTTTGTGTCCTGGTCTACCAGAAAGAAAACTGCACAAAGCATACACGGAATTGGAAACCCTGGGGTTGTGTTTCCTACACACCGTGGATCACCAGGCACAATTCCCTCGCTTAGGGTTCCCCTCTCCCATGGGAAGACTGCAAGTGGGGAGCCTAGCCCCGCCGGCCCGGTCCCGGGGAGACTGCATGGTAGGCACCCCTGAACAGGTGCACGCATGAATAAATGAAGACGTGAATGCGCTCGTTCTAGATGCGTCGTCCTCGTGGTGGAAAGCGAGGTTGCCATTGCGGAGGCTCAGCTTCTAAGAATAAAACAGAGGAGGAGGAGGAGGAGGAGGAGGAGGAGGAGGGGGGGGAGGAGGAGGAGGAGGAGGAGGAGGAGGAGGAGGAGAGGGAGGAGGGAGGAGGAGGAGGGGAGGGGGAGGGGGAGGAGGAGGAGGGGGAGGGGGAGGGGGAGGGGAGGAGGGGGAGGTGAGGGGGAGGAGGGGGAGGGGGAGGGGGAGGAGGAGGAGGAGGAGGAGAGGAGGAGGAGGAGGAGGAGGAGGAGGAGGAGGAGGAGGAGGAGGAGGAGGAGGAGGAGGGAGGGGGAGGAGGCGGCATTAGCCTTTTCTCTATGCCACACTACCCTCGGTAACCCCGAAATCGATGATGCATCAGAAAGCACTGCCTGCGCAGGCTGCTTCGGAGGCAAGGGAAGAAATGGCCTTTGCTTCCTGACAAGTGGCTAAAATTAGAGGCACTCGGACGTGCACGCTTTCTGTCGACATCCGAGTTTCAGGTCCCTAGGAATAAAAGCCAGGTTCCCTCCGAACTTAAAGGGACGCCGGTGGCCGACAGGAGAGCTGCAGCCCCGGCAGCGAGCAAGTTGTTGTTTACGGCAAGTAAGGTTGCCAAAACATAGAATAACAACCTAGGGTGGCTCTCACCCCGACTAACGAACGACCCAAAACCGGCCAAGAAGACACCACGGGAATAACGCTATACTGCCGGAGCAGCCCAAAGGCTGCAGAATCCCGACGGAGAGGGAAGCAGCCTCCCTGCTGCTGCTGCTCCATCAAGCAAAACAAGTGACTCAGTGAGGCTCTGCCAACCTGGGATTTACCTCCCTCCCTCTCTCTCTCTCTCTCTCTCTCTCTCTCTCTCTCTCTCTCTCTCTCCTGTGATAGAAGCACCCTCTATTTACTTTAGAGGTTATCAGAGCTGGACGTCCATTTAAGATTAAAAATTAATCTATGTCTGCCACGCTTGGAACAAAGCTTTTAGCGCAGGAAAACGACGCGGAGTGCCAGCGACCAAGGGCGCAGCCCCCTGCGTTCCTAGGCTGAGGTGGGAGGAGCCACGAGAGCAGATGAGGTCCCTAAAGGCGTGCCTACCCCCCACCCCCCACCTCCCATCCCAGCTGCTCAGGAGGCTGAGCCCCGAGGGTCGGCAGTTCGAAGCCAGCCCAAGCAGTGACGTCCAAGAGACTCTTATCACCAAGGAACCACCAAAACAAAACCACGAGTGGAGAGGTGGCTCAAAGGGGTAGAGTGCCAAGCTTGAGAGCTCAAGGCTCCGAGTTCAAGCCCCAAGACTGGCACACACACACACACACACACACACACACACACACACACACCACTAATTGTAAAGGACTCAGTCCTCACTAACCCAAGATCTGCTCCTGACCAGAAGCTGTGCTACCCTTAGACTGTAGCCACAGGGCAAGTCTGGCCATTTTTTCTGCCTGTGCTTTTTATATGTCCACAAGCTAAAAATAGTTTTGACATATTTAAGTGGTTAAAGAAAAAGCAAAACAAGCAAAAAAAATGGTAATACTTGAGGACAGGTGAGAAGTATGTGAAAATCAGGTTGCGGTGTCCGTCGCTGGAGCTACATTGGCTCTTGGCCACACGCATGCGTTTATGAATCATTTATGGCTGTGTTAGAGCTCCGTGGATGATAGGGTATGCAAAGCATGAAATATTTACTCTCCCAGGCAGGAGGGGTTGGGGTTCGGCAGAAAGCACCTGCCTGCAAGCAAGACGCCCCGGGTTTAAACCCCAGCACTGCCAATATGTATTTACACCCTCTAGCTCTTGAACGAAAAAGTGTGCAGAGCCCTAATCTACACTAGGAAATGAAAACACCAGAGAGACCACACAACACTGAAGTGCAAGGGTTGCTTTATTGAGCGTGCAAAGCACCATAGATGGATTAATGAATACGATTTAGAAACACTCCCAATGATAGGAACGAGAGGTGCACTCTACACGTGGTTAAACTTGAACATGCGTCTCAAAGATTCTCTAGAATCACAGCATCTCATTCAAGATCATTTTAAAGCAAGTCATGCTTTTACCTGTAGGTTAGATTCATGAGACAAAGGGTTTGTGGGACAACCCAGGATTGAGTAATTATCACCAAAATCTTCCCAGGAAGAAAACAGAGGCAAAAATCCTGGAGAGTAATCTCAAAAGACATACGCTAACCATTAAGCACAAAATCACAGAGTTAAGAGAGTAGGGTGAGATATTGCTTATGCTACATATCAACGCTGAGTTCTCAAAGGTTGATCATAAACCAGCCAGAGAAATCCTGGACACGACACTGAACACCGTCTAACGATCACTGATCGGATGGATGGATTGGGGAAGAACGGACCCATCATCAACAAACAGATTACACATTGATCGCGTTGTCTCTCTCCATCAAAAGATGACAAAGTCTGCCGATCTGGGAGGGCCACTGGGGGCCTCGGGGGTGGGGTAGGGGGAGGGGGAAAGGAAGCAAGGATAAAGTTCATCCACAAACAGCCCGCATGGTCCCGGAGTTCACGAGGTGCTGACTGGCCAGTTTCTGTAGACAGACAGATTTCTCAATCAGACAAACAGCACATGGAGAATTAGAGCAAAGGACACACTGACCGGGATGATGGGTCTGTGAGAATAGGATTACATTTGTAGGTCAAGAACAAAGGAAGCAGCTTTTTTTTTTTTTTAATTGAGGCTGGTCTGGGCTTGAACTCGGGGACTGGGGCGCTGTCCCTGAGCTTTGCTTCTGCACTCAGGTACAGCACACGCCATTACCTCTCCACGCCTGGGACATGATTCTACGGCTCACTGCGTGGAGGGCAGCAGCTAGGAAGGAATGAGCTACTCAGCGCTTGAGTGCCGGCTGACACTTGAACGCAGATCTGTCCCTGTCTGTCCGTCGGTCTGGCTGCCGTCCTTACTCCAACTCAGCATCCTGAACCAGGTTGGTAAGGAGGGGTGGGGGGAAGAAGCATGACTTCCCAAGGGTGGAGCCTTGTACAAGCGGCTTCTGAAGCGGGTTGGCATGAGGAGCATACACGGCAGTCTTTCTCAAAGTGCCCGATTGTCACCCTGGGGCAAGTCCAGTTTTCAGGCCCTTTGAGATGGTGGGGGGGGGGGCTGGGGACGGGCTGTCACCTCTGAATCTGAGGTGGGTACAGAGCTGTGCTGCGGGCATACTGTCCCACGGCCCCTGGTTCCCGCGGGGATGCCCGGCCCCTCCGCGTGGCAGTGCAGGGAGAGGGCAGATCGCGCTGTGCGGAGCTGAGCCCTGGCCTTGCCATGCCCAGGCCGTGGCCGGGACGAGTCACGTGTTCCTCGCTTCCAGGGTCAGTGGTTTAAAACCGGGCTCGTCACCGGCATCTGTAAAACTCAGTGACGAGTGTATGAAGCACCCCCTCAACACGGTATTTAAAGAGGGTGTAGAAGAAAGGACCCCCACCAAACACGGATGTTTGTAAAGACTCCTGTCCATTCCAGTGGTCACCCGTTCCCTGAGTAAACCCAGGCCTGATCCCACCTGAAACACAACAAAGGGTGGGCCGATCCAAGAGGAACACGTCAAAGGCCTTCCTAACCTGCAGCTCAGGACATCTGCCCAACCCAGGAACGCGAAACTGCCCAGGAGACAGACATGCTGTAATTAGAGGATTTTCAGGTTGGAGTCACTTTGCTTAATCTTTGAATGACCCAGAATTTAACTCGGAAGATTAAAAAACAAAAACAATCCCCCCCCGCCCCATTTTCGATTCTGTTCATGAAGATTAACTTCTTGGCTGGAGTTCATAAAGCTAAGAAAGAAGGGAAAAAATACATCCTATATATATGTATATGATGTATACATACAGCATATATATACGCAATACATATATACATTCTATATACATATATACATAATATATATAGCATATAAATATACATATATAAATACAGCATATATATATATATATGTGCCTGGCAATGTAATATCATTGAAACGCAAAGAGGGAAGGAAAAAAGTTGCTGTACATGATTTCCAGAACAATAAGTAAAGCATCTGTTTCTAGTCTGTGTAAGAGATCATAATATCCAGAAAGTAAATCGCTCTGTGAGGGACACATTAGGGTTCCACTAGGGCGGTAACCCCAGAAGCTGATCAGAGCCACATAAAACATTAATGATGATTCCGAGTTTAAAAATTGAATGCCTGAGACACCTACTGAATTTTACATGACAAGAATGCCGGCTGTAGTGCAAATCAATAAAGCCAACCGTGCTCTCCTCCAGGTTGGATTTTTTTATGATTAAAAATATATATGTACAAATATAATATAAATATATATATTTACAGACAACACCAGTGGCTCATGTCTGTAATTCTAAATCCTAGGAAGCTAAGTAAATACCGAGAGCACCTGGGTTCAAAGCCAGCCCAGGCATGCAAGCAAGATTCGTTCTCGACTAACAGCTGTGTACGGTGGGTGCGTCCCGGCCATCCCAGCTATCGGGAGGATCACAGTTCTAGGCCAGCCCGGGCAGAATAATTCACAAGGCTCTTTGTCATCTGGTATGTGTCTGTCCTCCTAGCCACAGCAAGAAGCCTCGGGGAGCAGGTCACAGTCCAAGCTTCTATCTGGGGAAGAGGTGACAAGCTATCTCAAAACTATCGGGTAGGAGCCGGGCACCATGGTTCCCGCCTCTCATCCCAGCTACTCAGGAGATCTGGGCGTCACAGCTTGAAGCCAGCCCGGGCAGAAGAAGCCACGAGTCTCCTACTTCCAATTAGCCAGCAAAGAGCTGGAAGGAGAGCTGTGGTTCACGCAGTAGAATGCCAGCTTTGAGCAAAGCAGCCAAGCTAAGAGCGCGAGGCCCTGAGTTTATGCCCCAGTACCATCACACACACACGCACACACGTATACACACACACACACACACACACACACAATAACTGGTACCAAAAAAAAAAAAAGAGCTAGTGGTAGAGTTCAGTGGTAGAAAGCATGCCTAGCAAGAAGAAGGGCTGGACACAACAGGACAGCAACAACAAAAAATGACATATTATTGTGCTTTTTCAGGGGTCTTTATTTCCTTTTTTCACTCACTACCATGTGACTCATTTTTTTCTTTTCGGGTGATTTAATACATAGTACTTTAAAAATCCTATACTCCTAAAAATGATCCTTTTGTATAAATTGTTGATCAGCGTAATCTTATCTAGGCTCGGAATTCTGGATCTGCTGATTTATTCCAATTCAAGGCAACAATTCCAGATTTGTAACAGATCATCTTCTTGGACACAAGTGTTTCAGGGCAGCCAGCGATGATGGGCTATAAAGGAGCAAATGATGATATAATCACGGCTCCAGAGCGTCTTTGTAAATACCCAGTGTCTGTTTATCCAACACCTTAGTTACTGTGTAAGCTTTCTCCAAAGCCAGGTTGCTAATTCACAGGAGGTTTCTCTTTGGCTAAGCCCATCCCCCGAGTGGATTCCATAGCGGCTGGTGAGAACTGGCAAATGACCTTTGCCAGGTTTGAAATGGACTTAGATTAAGACCTGGGAAACACTTTGCAAAGGCCAGAGCTAGTGGAGTTTAATCCTGGGCACCCTGCCATTAGTGTTAGCTCTTCTCTCCTCTCCCTTCCCCTGCCCCTGCAGGGGGTGCAGATCTCATTAAATAATGCAAATGCAAATACTCAGCACGCATGCCGGCTTTGGATCCAACATTCAGATACTTGCCTCCCTTGGAGAGTCAAGACACGAAAGATGTCACTGCAGAAATAAACATGACCGTAACCAAACATTCAAGACACATGGTAAAATAAATCAGGATGCAGATTTATCACTTACTAACTTGGAATTAAGGCTTGGGAAGGACAAACTGCCAGGTCATTTGTGAAGTCCTTGCATGCTTCCTTCTCTTCACGCGAGTATGAGTAGATTTTAATCACGAGAGAGAAATTTCGTCATGTTCTTAGGTGCATTGGATTTGTGTGATCTGTACATCAGGTTAGCTAGGGAGGACATGGCTTAAAGATATTGGTCATTTATATTCAACATTGACATGCAAAAGAATAGTCATCGATTCCGTTCATTTCTGAACTCTGCGGCCAGGAAGCCGCGGCTCAGCCTGAAATCCTAGCTACTCAGGAGACCGAGATCAGAGAATCCCAGTTCAAAACCAGCCCAGGCAGGAAAGTCGTCCCTGAGATGCTTCTCTCCAATTAAACACTGCCAAGCTAGAAGTGGAGCTGCGGCTCACCTGGTAGAGTGCCAGTCTTGAGCAAAAATACCAAGCCAATAGCACGAAGCCCTGCGTTCCGGTCCCAGAGAATGTGTGCTAACCGGGACCTTAGCCCAGCTCCCAGTACTGCGGCAGCTCCGGGAGCTGCCAGTTTACAGGCTGGGATTGCGCTGGTTGATGTACACCAACAAGGGCCCATCCCTGGAGCCCGGCCGAAGCAGCTCCATGTAATCCAAATACACAACGTGACTTCTTCTGACTGAGCTGAAGCTTAATGGATGTTGAGGAGAAACTACAGCTCCTCCCCAATGTCGCTTAAGTGACACACACATATATATTATATATACATACACACATATGTACGCATACACTTTTTCTTGTCTTAGACTCTCAACGGTTTTTTGTTTCTTTGTCCAGCTCGCTTTGAACCTCGATCCTCAGCTTCCAAAGTAGCTAGGACTGCAGGCATGAGCCAGCAGCACCCAGCAATAGATTTAAAATATACACCCATTTGTTACCTTCCCAAATAAGACTATATGACCCACTGGGAAAAGGACTAGGTTATCTGTAGAATTTTCTTAGTGCTCAACAGAGGAAGATAATAATAAATCAAAGACCAACACTCAAGAGGTAGAGCAAGTAAAACAATACACAATAAATAATGTACTACAAAAAAAACAAAGACTGGCTCTCCATCGTCAGTGGTCAATTAAGCTACATCATTAAAATAAAAAGTGGGTCAGATAACTAAAAGGGCTTTCACCAATTGTTCTCATTTCCACAGACTCTCATTAACACACACACAAGACAAAGCTGGGCACTTGTGGCTCGCCTGTAATCCTAGCTACTCAAGATGCTGAGAGCTGAGGATCATGGTTGAAAGCCAGCCAGGGCAGAAAAGTTTGAGTGAGACTCTTATCTCCAATCCATCACTCAAAAAACTGCAAGTGGGGCTGGGAATATGGCCTAGTGGCAGAGCGCTTGCCTAGCATCCATGAAGCCCTGGGTTCGAGTCCTCAGCACCACATACACAGAAAAGGCCAGAAGTGGTGCTGTGGCTCAAGTGGCAGAGTGCTAGCCTTGAGCACAAAGAAGCCAGGGACAGTGCTCAGGCCCCGAGTCCAAGGCCCAGGACTGGCAAAAAAAAAAAAAAAAAAAGACCAGAAGTGGAGCCATGGCTTAAAGTGGTACAGCAGTGCTAGCCTTGAGCAAAAGAGCTCAGGGACAGAGTTCAGGCCCTGAGTTCAAGCCCCATGACCAACAAAACACACACAGAGACACAATAATACATTTCTTTTTTAATAGAACCAAGACCACAGGGCTCCTTCTAACCACGTGCAGAAAAACATTCACTTAAGGCATTGTCCTCACTTCTCTCAGAGCCCTTGTTTATGAGATGCATAATTTATGATGTTGCCTTTGGGTTGATGGGCTTTGGAGGGAGGGGGGGTATTTGTTCTGGGTGGTCCTGGGGTTTGAACTCAAGGCCTCATGCTTGCTAACCAAGTATCTCCAGCTTCGCCATGCCTTCAGGCTTGTTTCAGACCGTGTTTTGCTTCATTTCGTTTGAGATAGGGTCTTGCTTCCTGCTACACTCCACCCCCCTTAGGCTTCCTCTCATAGAGGGGGTGACAGGCGGACATCGCCACACCCAGCTTCGTCTACCGAGACGGTCTCCCGGACCTTTCTGCCTGGGGTTGGCCTCGAACCAGCATCCTCCTATACTCAGTCTCCTGAGTGGCTAGGGAAGGAGATATAAGCCAGCTCACTCTGCTGGCCAGAGCCGGGGGACTACTGCCCTGTCAACCTGCACGTAGGGACCGAGAGCTCCCTGTCTGGCCTGAAGACACTGCCCCCTGCTGGCTGGTGAGGACTTAGGCGCAGGGCTGGTGGAGAGATGAGGAACTCTCTGTCTCTGTCTCTGTCTGTCTGTCTCTCTCTCTCAGGGGGAAACACATGTTTTTTTTTTACATGCAATGTTTAACCAGTCTCTTTCAGGGATTTTCAAGTCGTGTGAAGATGTCACAGGGGTTGATTCCCGGCCTAGAAGTGTGGCGTGGGGCAGGCACAGGGAGGAAGGCAGCAGCGGGAAGAAGAGAACAGCAGGAAGGCCCCGGTGCCCACTGTATGCAAGACATCGGAGAACCTCTGCTTTCTGTTCTTGATTGTGTGTTTGATACTTGGGGTTCCGAAGGTTGCCCTGGATGAAGGCATCTTGAACTACAATGAGCAACGCTTCAAAGCACCGC
The DNA here is from genome assembly GCF_023159225.1 of Perognathus longimembris pacificus. Taxonomy (NCBI): domain Eukaryota; kingdom Metazoa; phylum Chordata; class Mammalia; order Rodentia; family Heteromyidae; genus Perognathus; species Perognathus longimembris. Next base: position 2,293,715 of record NC_063186.1, read on the forward strand.
GCAAGGCCAGGCCGCCTCCTACGTGTTCCTCCGGGTTGTAATCGAGTGGCAGGCGTGCATTCTTGTTTTCTTCTATTTCTTCTTGCGGGAGATTGCATTCGAAGTGTGGTTCCCTATTTCTGCAGCTGTTTGTTTGTTTTCTTTTCACAATTGGTGTCTGAACCCAGGGCCTTGGCCACTGAAGGGCCTTAGTAAATTGTATTTGGGCTCATTGGCTATTGTAAGACAAAATTATAATGTATAAGCTAAAGCGAAACCCACGACTTTAGGGAGAGAGATGAGGCATCTGAACCTCATTTAGATACAGGAGAAATGCGAGGACTGCCAAACTAGAAATGTAAAATAACTGTAATGAATAGGCTAAGAGCGCTAATGGATAAAGTAGACAGCACACAGGAATGATACACAGACAGCAATATAGGCAGTGAGTGGAAATTTCAAGAAACAGCCAAAAAGAACCATTAAATATTTAAAAAGTAAACAAAGAATGGCTTTCATGGGCTCATTATTAGGTTGTACATGGGCTGAGAAAGACTGAGAGCTTAAGAGTAGTTCACTAGTAACTTCCAAAAACTGATCAGCAAAGAGACAAAGAAGACCAAAAAGAAATAATATCCAAGAACGGTGAGCCAATTACAGAGGGCATAATAAATATACTGGGAATTATAGAAGGGAAAGGAAGCAGCAAAGTAACAGAAGAAAGACCTGGTATGATAACACCTGAGAATTCCCTCAGATCAATGTCGGACTCCACAGATAAGGCAGCTCAGAAAACTCCAACAAAGATAAATGTCAGGCAACTACACTGAGTTGTATACCTTTTACACGACAGAGAATCAAAGATGAAGTAAAAAGCCCTAAAAGAGGCCTGAGGATGAACAAAACCAAACACCTTCTTCTAGAGGATTAACGGTAAGAATTACACATGATTGTCTCATTAACCACGCAAGTAAGGCAGCACTGGAACCAAATACATAAGAGGTATTGGAAGAAAACACCTGAACCAACAATTCTGTAACCTACAAAATTATCCTCCAAAGATGAGGAGAAATAAACACATCCTCAGTTAAATAAAAATGGAAGGAATCTGTTGCCAACACATCCGTCTTGTTAGGAACAGTAGAATGCCTTTGGGGAGGAGAGGAGAGAAGTCAGGAACTTGGATCTGCAGGAGAGAAGGAAGGATCTGTAAGCTGATCAACAAATGAAAGCAATGATTAAGTCAGTGCCCTGGTAGGGGCTGGGAATGTGGCCTAGTGGTAGAGTGTTTGCCTCCTATACGAAGCCCTGGGTTCGATTCCCCAGCACCACATATATAGAAAAGGCCAGAAGTGGTGCTGTGGCTCAGGTGGCAGAGTGCTAGCCTTGAGCAAAAAGAAGCCAGGGACAGTGCTCAGGCCCTGAGTCCAAGGCCCAGGACTGGCCAAAAAAAAAAAAAAAAAAAGGCAGTGCCCTGGTAATCTAATTAATCCTTGTAATCTGAAAGGACCCTAGAAAAAGATCCAGAACTGTACTGTAGTAGTCTCCCAAGTATCTTTCAATCGAATCTAGTTGGTAGTCAAGATTTATTACAATTTGTATCTATTAAGAAATTGAATCAACAACGAACCAGCTTTCCTTCCCTTCTTCCCTCCTTCCCTCCCTCCCTTCCTTCCTCCCTTCCTCCCTTCCTTTACTTGGTACCTGACACTTTCACTCATTGGCTAACACGCTACCACATGAGCCATACCTCCAGCTCCAACAATGAATTTTCTAAAAGAAAAGCTACTAACCTATACGGGTTCCCTGGTGAAGCCTTGCAAACATTTAACACATATGTTCTATCAGTTCTTCACTATCTCCTCCACAAGAGAAAAGCAGATGGAATACCTCCTAACGCATGCTATGTGCCCAACATGACCCCATACCACGATGAGACAAAGAGCACGAGAAAAGCATCGATCAATGCAGAGCTCTCAGGAATAACAGATGCAAGCATCATCAATAAAATAGGAACAAATCAAACCCAACGATGTATAAATGCAATCTTACACCCCAACCAATCCAATTGGGTTTGTTCCAGGCACGTAAGGTCAGTTCAACATTTGAAAGTCAGCAACTCACTGGCAACAGTTGAGTATTTCAAAATAGCAAAGAGGGATGATTTTGATGTTCTCCACCCCAGCACAATACATAACGCGTCTGAAGGGGCGGGGGGGGGGGTGGATACACCAGCTATCTTCATCTGATTCCAATAGACCGTGGACACGGATTACCATGTCACGCTCTAACCCACACACATGCACAAGGATTCTCTAGCGATTTAAAATACTGCTTTACATTTCGAAAAAGAAAACCATTTAATGTAACGCATCCTACAAACCTGTGTTAAGGGCTCGGTCCTCATTCTATGATGCTGTGGGATCTCGTGAGAGGTCTTTAGGTCATTGGAAGCGTGTCGTTAAAGAGGATAGATGAAACCCTAACCCCTTTTCTTTCACTTCCCAGCATGAGATAATCAGTTTACTCTGCCTCACGCACCTACCTTGGGCTGCCAGTGTCCCAAAGCAACAGCAACTCCCAAACTGTAAGGTTTTAAACGTTTCTTCTTAATAACATGACTGCTTGGGATTTTTTTTTTTTTCCAGTCCTGGGGCTTGGACTCAGGGCCTGAGCACTGTCCCTGGCTTCTTTTTGCTCAAGGCTAGCACTCTGCCGCTTGAGTCACAGCGCCACCTCTGGCCATTTTCTGTATATGTGGTGCTGGGGAATCGAACCCAGGGCCTCATGTATATGAGGCAGGCACTCTTGCCACTAGGCCCTATCCCCAGCCCTGGGATTTTTTTTTTAATAGTAACAAAAAGCTAACGATCACATTTCTATCAACATCCTTTGGCTCAATTTCATGGAATTCTGGACATTTATCCAGATCAGAACTACAACTACACAAGGATTGTGCACCGGTTCTAAAAGCATTGTGTTTTCCATTATTTACAAGGTTGGTTCACTGGCTAAAAGCTGTCGTACTAGGCCAGCTAAGTTATTAATATTATCCAGCTCATGTGGGCCTAACTCGACACGTGGTGAGCTCACTGGAGAAGAGTTTCATATTCCTACGCCTTTGGTTTTCTAGGCGACCTGATAATTGCAGACTCTACCCCTCAGTGTCCCTCTAGAGAATCTACCTACAGACCTTTGCTCTCTCCACACCTCTCTCCCTTTCCCCACTGCCCGGACTCCCCAAGTCCCCTCCATCCAATGAATGTTACATCCCCCAAATGCCAGAAATTGCTCTCACTGAGTTGGACCTTAGACATACCTCTCATACTCTCTCCGTGAGTCTTGTCTCAAATTTAACTCATCAAACTTCTTGGGATATTTAAGGTTTATAATTTTGGTCAGAACGGTAGTTCCAAGTCAAATATGTGTTTTTAAGAGCAAATAATACGCGTCTTAGCAAACTTTTTACAATCACATGGTAAAAATCAACATCTTTCTTATGAGTGTCAGCTACAGAGTGATTCCTGTCAGAATACGAACTTTGTCCTGAGGATATACACACAGCCAGCCGTTCATGTATAAATTATTTTTAAAAATATGGTTACAGATGTATGCTCAAATAGTTCCAATCTACATAGGCATGTTTAATTCTTCATTTTTTATTTTAATTTTGGAAACGTAGTGGGAAGAATGAAGGCTTTTCAGGCTCTGAGGACTCTAGATGACCAGACAGTGAATTGGGCAATATTTTCACTATAAACTATGACTTTGTAAAGTATCCTCTAAAACTTTGTACTATTGGGTTGCTTGTTCCTGAAATGTGTGCTAAGTAAACAATCACTTGTTTTTCTCTTTGCCGTTTTAAGGAGAATGTTATTGAGTTAAATGTGTGAGTTTCAGGATGTAGTTTGCCAGATTCTCTAATTCCCCTCCCTTTAAAAAAAAAATTGTCATACAGGGTGTGGTGCCTTTAGGGAATATTCTTTTGAAGTTGTAGTTGGTGGTGGTGGTGTTTTTCCTTTCTTTTTCCAAAAATGGCCAGATAATCTGCATCCCACAGGTGTCCTAGGACTGGCTTCAGTCTTCACAGAGTCGGATTGTTTGCTGAAGTCAGTTTTGCTCATTTCCTTACCCAGATTTAATGTCATTCACCATTAGGAATGAAACTTGATAATATTTGAATGTCCAGTTTTTTTCCTTCTGCAAGATGCAAAAACAGGGGCCTGGGATATGGCCGAGTGGTACAGTGCTCGCCTCCTATACATGAAGTCCTGGGTTCGATTCCCCAGCACCACATATACAGAAAATGGCCAGAGGTGGCGCTGTGGCTCAAGTGGCAGAGTGCTAGCCTTGAGCAAGAAGAAGCCAGGGACAGTGCTCAGGCCCTGAGTCCAAGGCCCAGGACTGGCCAAAGGAAAAAAACAAATTAAGAAGCAAAAATAGTCTAGAAGAAATAATACCCCAATAAAGCATCTAAGTGAAGATATATCATCCCCCCGGATGTGTGTGTGTGTGTGTGTGTATGTGTGTGTATATGTGTGGTGTAGTGTGTGTGGTGTGGTGTGGTGTGTGTGGTGTGTGTGTGGTGTGTAGGTGTGGAGTGTGTGTGTGGTGTGGTGTGGTGTGTGTGGTGTGTGTGTGGTGTGTAGGTGTGGAGTGTGTGTGTGGTGTGTGTAGGTGTGATGTGTGTGGTGTGTGTGGTGTGTGTGATGTGTATGTGTGGTGTGGTGTAGTGTGTATGTGTGTAGGTGTGGTGTAGTGTGTATGTGTGTAGGTGTGGTGTGGTGTAGTGTGTATGTGTGTAGGTGTGGTGTGTGTGTGTGGTGTGGTGTAGTGTGTATGTGTGTAGGTGTGGTGTGTGTGTGGTGTAGTGTGTATGTGTGTAGGTGTGGTGCAGTGTGTATGTGTGTAGGTGTGGTGTGTGTGTGGTGTGGTGTAGTGTGTATGTGTGATGTGTATGTGTGGTGTAGTGTGTGGTGTGGTGTGGTGTGTGTGTGGTGTGTGTAGGTGTGGTGTGTGTGTATGTGTGATGTGGTGTGTGTGGTGTGTGTAGGTGTGATGTGTGTGATGTGTGTGGTGTGTGTGATGTGTATGTGTGTGGTGTGTGGAGTATGTGTGTGTGTGGTGTGTGTGGTGTGGTGTGGTGTAGTGTGTGTGGTGTGGTGTGGTGTAGGTAGTGTGTATGTGTGGTGTGTGTGTATGTGTGTAGGTGTGGTGTATGTGTAGGTGTGGTGTGTGTGTATGTGTGTGATGTGTATGTGTGGTGTGTGTGTGTATGTGGTGTAGGTAGTGTGTAGGTGTGGTGTGTGTCTATGTGTGGTGTGGGGCGGAGGGCGGAGGGCGGAGGGCGGGCCCGGGGCCAGGCGTGGGGGGCGGGTGGGGTGGGGTGGGGTGGGGTGGGGTGGACGCCCCTGCGGGCCCGGTGGGTCCCGGGAGCCGCCGCCCCTGCAGCCCGGGAACAAACGGGACATTCACGCCGCCCCGCCCGCCGCCCGCCCGCCCGCGCGCCGGCTCGGCCCGTCCTGGCCCGCGGAGCCGCCGCCGCCGCAGCCCCGAGCGAGCGCAGGCCGGGGGAGCCGGGGGCGGGGGACCCCGCGAGCCGCCCCGGCCGGGCCATGGGGGGCGCCGGCGCCCGCCGCCCGCTCTGCCCGCTGCTGCTGCTCGCCGCCGCCGCCGCCGCCGCCGCCCGGGTCTCCCGCGTGCAGCAGCCCCCCGAGAGGTAACCCCCGCCCCGCCCCGCCCCGCCCCGCCGGCCCCGCGCCACCCCGGCCCCGGCGAGGCGCCCCCGGGGGGACCCAGCGCGCCCCCAGACCCGCCCGACCTCCGCGGGGCCCGCCGGGGAGGGGGCCCGGAGCCCCGGGGAGGGGGCGCGCTCGCTCGCTCTGTCTGTCTCTCTCTCTTCTCCTCTCTTCTCTCTGTCTGTCTCTGTCTCTCTGTCTCTCTAGCTCTGTCTGTCTGTCTCTCTGTCTCTTCTCCTCTCTGTCTGTCTCCAGTCACACTAAGAACCTGCCTGCCACAGGACACAGGGGACATACATGATCCATCTATCCCTGTGCACACACACGTGTTGGCTCTAGGATAGACATCTACGGGTATGCACACACACACACACACACACCATTTGAACACGACCTATCATAGGTGTGCCAATGTGTCAACCACATGCATGCACACACATGCCATCTATGTGGACATGGTGTGTATGTGGACATATCTATCCATCCACCCATCCATCCACCACCTATCCATCCATCCATCTACCTATGTATCTATCTATCTACCATCTATCTACCTACCATCTATCTGTCTATCTACCATCTATCTATCTTAGATATCTATATATGGGGGGGGGCGGGGGGAGGGTGTTGGATCAGCCATGGGGCTTGCACTCAGGGCCTGGGTTCAAGGCTAGGGCTCTACCACTTTGAGCCACAGCGCCACTCCTGGTATTCTGGTGTTTAGTTGTAGATAAAGAGTTTCATAGATTTCATAGATTTCTTTTCCTGCCCTGGGCTGGCTTTGAACCGTGATCCTCCGCTCTCAACCTCTTGAGTAGCTAGGATGAAAGGCGTGAGCCAACAGCACCTGGCCTACAATCTTAAACAGATGATAGAGACATGTGTTTGGACTGTTTTATCAGACTACGATTTACACATTTCAAAAGCTAGCAGGACTCCAGCTCTTCAATTTATGATGCACTATTCACTCATCCATAGGTAACGTTTTTCTGAAGCTGACGTTAGATGAATAGACTATGTTTCAAGTTATGATTCTTTTCTCCTTCATTTCCCCAGGCCGGTTTTCACATGTGGTGGGGTTCTCACTGGAGAGTCTGGATTTCTTGGCAGCGAAGGTTTTCCAGGAGTGTACCCTCCAAACAGCAAATGCACTTGGAAAATCACAGTAAGTTATTTTTTTTTAAGCAAAGGTATTCTCTTGCAAGTCGGGGTTGGACGCAGTGAAAAGCGGCGCTCTTTTTCCTCTGGTGTTGGGATTTGGGTTGGAGGTAGAGGCCTGGGGTATGAAATGTTGGGTTTACTTCAACTATTTGGGAGATTTTTAGTGCCCTGCAGTAGACATCAGAAAGGACTGGAGATAGTGCTTGAAGGAATAAATTCCTACAGCAGATGTTTGCCCCAAGCCCGGCCTCCCTGGGCTGAGTTGTTTTTTTAATGTATTCATAATGAAAACGTAGTTTCAGTGGGGGGCCTGGGGTGACAGTGACCCCTGAGCCTACATCGACTCCCAGGGGGAACAGAAGACGGGAGGGAGGTGCTTTGGCTCTTAGGGAACAGAAGAAAAATGATGTACTCTATCTCTGAGTAGAAACCACCAGTAAAGGAGACCTGAGGCCAGAGAAGGATAGCAATGCGGTCAGTCTCAAGCGTGATTAAACGCCCGCGCTGCTTAGCCATGGCTAGTTCACGCCATGTTCAGATAAGAAGCCAGAGTCAGACACAACTCCCTTCACACAAGAAGGGGGAAAATGAAGTCTGGATTTCGTGTCGGGTTGAATCATCCGGTTGGTATAGCAGTGGCTATTCTCTTCTTTTTTTTTTTTTCAATTGTCGGGAAGTTTGGGGTCACTAGAAACATGATTCCTTAAGTGCTTATTTAATACTCACCAAAATGGACTGCATGATTACTCTATTGGTGAGCCACTGTGTTGGGCTTGGGGAGCAAAAGGCAAGACATGGTTTCTGTCTTCAAGGAGTTCATCACCTGGTAGGGAGGAAACAGAAGAATTATTGACAGGTATAAAGCATGTTGATACTCAGTACACGAACCAACTACTGAAGAGACTGAGACACGAGGACCGTGGTTTGAAGCCAACCTGGGTAGGAAAGTCCCTGAGACTCTTACCTCCAATTAGCCATCAAAAAGCCCAAAGTGGAGCTGTGGCTCAAGTGTTATTAAGAGTGCTTGCCTTGAGCAAAAAAGCTCAGGGACAGTGCCTTGAGCTCAAGCCCCAGGATTGGCAAGTACGTGGGCACACGTGCATTGCAAAGAGACACACTACATAAAGTTGGCTTACATATCGATCATTTGGAATAAGCCTTTGTCAGGTTTAATTTGACTTCACAGGTCATATCGCGGGTGCCTCGCTATTTCCAAACAGGACCAATAAACATCTGATGACAAGAATATCAGCGCATTATCCGGGGGGGGGGGGGGCGGGGGGACTCTGGCACTTACGCATGTATGTTAAAGTCATCATACGGAATTCATCCTCCAGGTGCCTAATTGAATGTAAAAGGCATTCACGTTTAGTTAAAGGAATTTGTAGATTAAAAATGAGGTGGTTGATTTAACGCTTCTCAACTTTTATTCAATTCGTGAGCAGGAGGTTGACAGGGCTGTGTGTGAGCTTATGTCTAACTTGGAACATACAGTGATACTCCGGTACGATCAGCGTGGGTATATAATTTGAGAAAACAAATAATGAATGTAGGCAGGAACTCAATGTTTAAGCCACTTAATTATACCTAAGGGTCTATCAAAGGGTTCTAAAATTACTGTAACTATTATTTGTCTGTTATAAATAGCAGGAGAGATAGAGCAATGGAATTTTGGCCCTAAACGCGCATTTCCTGGCTTTAAACTATACATAGGATTGAGAATTACATAGAGGCTTGAATTCCAATCTTAACTATGGGTTGTTATATATATATACATATATATTAAGAGAACATATATATTTGCTTTACTAGACACAGTTATTTCAATGGCTAGAATAGTTATTTAACCCAAGGTGCGAGTTGATATTATTTATACATAAGGAAAGTTAAGAAAGAAAACATAGTTGACAGAAGATGTGTGCCCGTCTCAGATGAGAACCGTCTGGATGGTAATGCTTGTGGGCTGTGCTAACACTGAACCTCACAGCAGGAGTGCATGGCAAAGCAGAGCTGCCCAGCTCCTGGTCCCAGGAAGAAGGCGGGGAAGGGAGAAAGAAGCCAGGATCCCATTATGTCCATCAAGGACTCCTCCTAGAGCCCTTCTTCAAGTTTCCGCCACCTCCCAGTGGTGCCACTGGCTAGGGACCAAAAGCTTTCAACACACAGGTCTTTGGAACATTTCAGCTCTAAAAACACTCCTGTGTCTTTCTTCATTTGTGTTTCTGTCTTAGGTATACTCACCACACAGCAAAACTGCACAGATTTAAAATTTCCAACTTAGGGCTGGGGATATGGCCTAGTGGCAAGAGCGCCTGCCTCATATACATGAGGCCCTGGGTTCGATTCCCCAGCACCACATATACAGAAAACGGCCAGAAATGGCGCTGTGGCTCAAGTGGCAGAGTGCTAGCCTTGAGCAAAAAGAAGCCAGGGACAGTGCTCAGGCCCTGAGTCCAAGGCCCAGGACTGGCAAAAAAAAAAAAATAATAATAATGAATTTTTAAAAAAGAAAATTTCCAACTTAGTGAGTTCAACCAAGGCACAATGCACTTGGTACAACAAATACCCGCTAGTGACAGAGAACATTGGTAGAACTTTCTGTTTGGTTCCTTCCTGACCCAGGCTGTAGCTCAAGTGGTAGAGTGCTTCCCTTGAGCAAAAAGAAGCCAGGGACAGTGCTCAGGCCCTGAGTTCAAGCCCCAGGACTGGCAAGAAAAAAAACAAACCTAAAAATTATAGTAGATCCCAAAAAGTAATAATAAAATGAGAAATAATGTTCCTTGCCATGGGATTCTTATTTTGGGCAGAATAACTTCATTACGACAAGCATGTGAGAGGTGCCCTGCCTCTTGATTTTGGCTGAAAATGGATTGTGAAATCAGACTTCCAGAGTGACTCAGTTGTTTGCTCTGAGTTCAGTTTTAATGCTTTTCCTTGTGTTTAAAGTTCTATGGAGTTGGTCATTTAAAAACAGCAGGCTAAAGATCTGAGTTAGATATTCCATCAAAGTGATAAATAAATAGCCAAAAAGTACATGAGAGATGTTTAGCACCGTTACTAAAGATATGGAAATAAAAAGCACAATGGTGCATACCACCGTGGCTCACACCCGTAATCCTAGCTACACTGGGGGCAGAGATCTGAGGGTCAGGGCTTGAAGCTAGCCCGAGCAGATAGAGTCAAGGGACTTTTTCCAGTTAATTAACAAAAAGCCAGACATGGGAGGGTGGCTCAAGTGGAGCTGTGGTTCTAGTGGCACAGCACCCGCCAAACAAGAGGGCATGCGGCCCTCCGTCCACTCCCCCCGTAAAACATTTCAGCTCTGGAGAAGAGGAACTGGAATGGAATTCGTATTGGAGGAGACTATCAATCAAGTCTGAGAGACTAAGAAGGTAGGTGGGCACTGGCCGCTGATTCCGCAGAGGAGCGAGACATGGTGTGTGCTGGAGAGGGAAGGAGGTTCTAGAAGCGGTGCCGGTTGATGCCTCAGGATCCCCGAAAGGCCTGGAGTAAGAGGCCCCAGGTTTTCTTGGAAGGCAGCAGTCGTGGGTGAGGTGACCACGTGGAGTTATGTTTGAAAGCTTTGTAAGAGCAGCTGCCTTTCCAGGCTCCTATCTCCACCCCAATCAGCAAACGGGGTGGCTCCCTTCCTCTTCCTCTCCCTTCTCTCTCCCCTTTGAGGCCAATTTTTTTTTTTAATCCCCTAGGAAGCACAGGGGGTCTTGGGAGGTGCCCAGTATCCTGGAACAGGCCAAGTAAAGGCAGGGCACTGAATGTCAGGGAGCTGAATTAAACTCTGTGTGTTGGATGGGGAAACCCTTGGCGCCTTCCCCCGCCCCCCCCCCCCCCCACACCCTGTGAACCCATCAGGCAAGAAGGCACTGACGGAACTGAGAGAAAATGACAGTCCCAAAGCAACAAGCTCTGTGCAGACACTGACCCTTCCTTAAGGGGCCTGTGGTCCCCGCTACACTGTAGTGACAAGCTTGCCAAGCGTGGCCGGCCCCTCCGTTCTGAACAAGACACTGGAGGAAAGCGACTTACATGAAGAGCTAGAGCCCCAGACGTACCCCAACCAGAAACACCAAGGAGACAGGGATGAGGAGGAGCAGAACGTAAACACTGTCATTATTACCTTCAAAATAGATGCGACACATAAAATACAAGCAGGATGCTGGCAAAAGACATGGCATGCGAGGAAAACACTTGGACATGCATAATGAGAGGAGAAACAAAAAGTGAATAGAAAGGCTACAAGACAAACTTGAAGGCACGTAGAAAGTAGAAAACAAAAGACGTATTTAAAGAGAAAATGTAAGAAAATTAGAGGATCTATCCAGGAAGTCCAAAAAATAGAACAGGGGAATTCAGACAGGAACTATTATTACAAGTATTATTATTATTATTATTATCCTCAGGACAATGAGCAAAAACAAACTAGGCACCGGGCTGATGAAGTCAGCCATGAAAATCCTCATGTTTCTGTAGGAGAAAATTCATCGAGGGAGAAGAACTATGTTTTCTGGAAAGCAGTGGCTCAATGCCTTCATAGTTCTGACAGGAAAATATTTTAAAGACATCATTCTGCAATCCTACCAAATTTGCAGAGAGGGTCTGAGTAGAGAGAAAGACATTTTGAGATAGGCAAGATGTTAAAACTTTTGAGCTTTGTACACCCTTTGTAAGAAAAGGATAACTAACACCAAGGAAGCAAATAAGAAGACTGAAAAGACATAGGAACCCTTGGGGTGTTCCCAAGTTGGGGGATGAAGCCAAGTTCTGAGTCCGCCCGCTGGGTAGCAGGCCTTGTGAGAAGGCAGTGTAGATTGGGTAGGGAGGGCGGGAAGGTAAGAGCTCCAAACCCTCCCATCCGGCGCATGGTCACGTTGACAGGGGTTTTCTCTTCCTTCTGTCTTGTGAGTTTGTATTTGGGAGAGTGAAGGAGGGCAAATGAAAGGTGGAACAAGGGTGAACAAATACAACGGGAGGACTCACTAGAAACTACGTGGAAAAATGAAGTGGGTATCCTGTGGGTGTGGATGGAGGGAAATACCGGGAGAGCGAGCGAGAGCAGAGGGGAGACGTGGTTCAGAAAGAATTGTACTCATTACCCGATTCATGTAACTGGAACCTCCCTGTGTGTCAACTCTACAATAACAACAGAAAAAAAAAAAGAAGTAGCAGCACAAACTTATTATTAAAAACAAGACAAACCATGGAAGTAAATTCCAGAATAAGCAACAGAAAGTATGTTTGTCCTTCAGGAGTGGACATGATGGGAGAGGAAGGAAAGATGATTTTCTCCTATTAAAGCATGTTATTTTAGATGACGAATGATGGAGACCACGTTATTCATTTTCATTTTATTTATTTACTTACTTTGAAATTTTTGAGACATCTAGCTTTGTCACTTAGCCTCAACCTCAGTATCCTCCTACATCTCTCGAGGGCTGGGATTACAGACATATGCTACCCCACCTAGCTACTTTTTGTTTGCACCTAGAAATTTGGTTTAAAAACAGATTTCAGGGCTGGGGATATGGCAAGAGCGCTCGCCTGGTATACATGAAGCCCTGGGTTCAATTCCCCAGCACCACATATACAGAAAATGGCCAGAAGGGGCACTGCGGCTCAAGTGGCAGAGTGCTAGCCTTGAGCAAAGAGAAGCCAGGGACAGTGCTCAGGCCCTGAGTCCAGGGCCCAGGACTGGCCAAAAACAAAACAAAACAAACAAACAAACAGGGTAGCCTTAGGCTTTAAGCCCTGCTTCATATTAGCTGATCACATCCATTCAGTGCTTTTGGATGTTTTTTGTTTTTGTTTTTTTGTTTTTTTGGCCAGTCCTGGGCCTTGGACTCAGGGCCTGAGCACTGTCCCTGGCTTCTTCCCGCTCAAGGCTAGCACTCTGCCACTTGAGCCACAGCGCCGCTTCTGGCCGTTTTCTGTATATGTGGTGCTGGGGAATCGAACCTAGGGCCTCGTGTATCCGAGGCAGGCACTCTTGCCACTAGGCTATATCCCCAGCCCCTTTTGGATGTTTTTGAGCAGCAAGTAGCCTGTATCTTTTTGTTCTAGGTGTATAACCTTACTGACTGCTCCATCCCAGAACAGAAGGGCTTTCCCGTCCCAGTCTTAGTAAAACAACAGTATAATTTGGACTTCCTGATCCTTCACGGATTTATCTGATGAAAATAAAAACTACCCAAGTATTTTCTTCACACTGTCATTTCGGAAACGTTCTCCTCTTAAGGTCACTGCCTAGAAATCAGCTTTATCTTGAAAACTGTTTGGGATAAAACTATATTCCTCTGTCATTAAGAAGAAAAGCCTCCTCTGGTTTTTAGATCCGCTGTTCTTAAAAACAGCCCTCAGAAGACTCGTATTAGTACTTCAGGGTGGGGACTCTCTCTCGTCCAAGAATCTCTGCCAATCACATTTATCCCGTTCTGGATTAACTCATGTTGACAACTTCTGGAGAACTGAATGTCCCCAAATGACTTTAAGTACTTTGTTCCATTTTTTTAAGGAGGGGCTGGGGGTGGGGGAAGATGTTGAGAAATTGGCTCAACTTAATTTTCATGTCCTTCTGCAATCTTTAATCTTTGATTGTAAAACACAACTACTCCGAAAAAGAAATGAGTAACTTTACTCCAAAAGCTCAGACTCCTTTACACGTGGACTGAGAAACCATAAGCAACCTGGGACCAACGTCGTACGCACTTGTAGCGCCCCACTTTTCTGAGGTCCCAACTTGCTCCAAAGAGGGTGGGCTCAAGTTACGTGGACCCTCAGAGCTTCTATTGCAGAACTATAGACACCTTGGAACAGTTGAGACCAGGATTCGTGAAGCGAGGATAGAAAACGTTTCCCGGCCCATCGTCCTCACCTTCCGCGTGCTCTTTGCACGCCTGGCCTCCAGCTGCCTGGGGTGGGTTCAGTGGATGAGACACAGGTCAATCGGAGTGGAACGCGGTTCACATGCAGTTCACGGTTCACTGCGGGGCAAAGGGCCTGCCGCAAAGCTCCGGGCGGCCTGGGGTGGCTGGGGAGCCCCCCCAAAGCCTGGAGGGAAGAGGAGACTCTCTGGAGGAGGAGAGGGAAGATACTGCCCTCCTCCCCCCGGGGCCTGGGCACTGACTGCAATGAGAGGGGTGAGGAGGCAGGTTCCTGCATTTGGCCTTGACTTAAAAAATTGCCTTGGGAGTCAAGGATTCGAGGTACAGAGAATATTCCAGGCAGAAAATGCCCAGCGAAAGTAAACAACAACTAGGCGGTGTTTTGGGAATGGGGAGGCTGAGATTCAAGAGAGGAAGGGCTGGGTGTCGTGAGTCACACCGTAACCCTAGCTGCACCCAGGAGACAAATATTCCCACCTACTTTGTCCGTACCTTTTTTTCTGGGTTCCACTCGGGGGGAGGGAGGTGTGCGGGAACTGGCGCCGAGCGACACCGCCACTCCAGCTGCAGGGAAGAAGCAAACTGGCATAAAGGTCTGTCGGTGGAAGAGGGCGATCGCGGGACACGGGGATGAGGACTGTAAAAGCCAGACAGGCCGTGAGGTCAGACCCGTTAGGGGCGAAGCAGCCCGCGTGCTCCGTGTGCGCGGTGCTGTAGTATCCGGAACATGCAAAGCACCCCCTCTCAGTTTGCTGGCAGGAGTGCGGACACTGAAAGCAAAAGCGCTTGGCAGGTTTGCTTGTGAGGGGAGGGCCGCCCACCCCCCCCACCCCCTCGAGGTGAACTGAGGTCACTGTCTTAGCCTTAGGCTTCACAAGCCAGTGCCATACAGGCCCAGCTGTTGACAGGGGGAAAAAAGGAACAACCCCCAAACACAGGCACTAAATCATTTTTCCCACAGGCAGATCATGAAGCCCCTGGTCAACATAATCTCGCCGCACAGTACTTTATCTAAGTGCTACCAAAAGGAGCGAGTCCACCGAGTTTCCGCTTCCAGTGTGAGCGTGTCTAGATCTGACCTAGGAAACTCCCGGAGAGCTGGACGTGGCCCTGCGCACCTGTAATCCCAGCACCTGAGCGGCCCGGGCGGAACGACGCGTAACACAGCAAGCCTCCCTCTCTGAACTATAAAATGAAACCCCCCAATGACCCAGAAAGGAACAAGCCTTCGGAGCTCTGCTGCCAGAAGGCGGAGCCCCTCAGAAGGAATCTTGTCCAGGATCTGCGTGGTGTTTTCATTTAGTGCCTAATGGTTCCATTCATGCAACAAATATTTTGTAGGTTGGGCCTTGACTTGGGCTGTCTGCTGTGCCAAAGGCCAGGGGTACAACAGAGGGCAAGGCGGGGGGGGGGGGCTCCCTCTTCAGGAAAAAGCATGAGCAAGGGACTTTGAGGGAAGGGCTGCCATCAGGCAGAGCCGCCCATTTGGGTTTGGAGGGTGTCTGGGTGAGTGTTTCAGGTGAAGGGAATCATTTGAGAGAACACAGACACAACACGATGACATGGTTTGCCACAGACAGACAGACAGACACTGACACAAATGCACGTATAAACGTATTTTGAAGGTCGTGGAAGGAAAGCCACTAAATCTGTGCAAGGGATTGCTTCTGAGAAAGGAAGGAGACGGAGGCAAAGGAAGCCTCGTGTGTATCAGGAATGTCTCATTTTACCAAAGGGGAGCCTTCAAATGTGTGGTTAAGTTCATTCTGGTTGATTAACATATGTGTAGTATATGATTCTGGGCATCTCTCTGAGATATATATATGTATATACATGTATGTGTGTATATATGATGTATAGAGCTATATGGATATAGCGCGTTATATCCTTAACAAAGAAAAATCCAGACTCTAGACTCAAGCGGGAGGCTCATCTTCAGAGAACATGCTTTTTGAAAGTCCTTCAGAATGACATTCGGGAACTCTTGGCCAAGTTGGCACCAAAGTGGAGCCGGCCCTGGCGCCAAGCTAGGAGACCTCATGTCAACCAACAAGCCACGCATGAGGCACCTGCAGAAGGAGAGAGGCCTAGGAGTGACCGAAGCCCGAAGCAAGACCCTATTTGAAACATAAGGCAACCACGGCGGAGAGCGTGGCTCAGGCGGTAGAGTGCCAACCGAGCGAGTGTAGACCCCAGCACCACCAAGAAAATGAAGTCTGCATCAGAGGACATTGGCTGATGTTGCCTGCCCACAGGAGAAACAAAGAACGGGTTTTGTACGCGGGAAAGGCCCGCGACCATGTGTATTTCGCCTTTCTCTTTGACGACGGACCCACACTGGTACCGATTACCTGGGGTTCTTTGTGGAAGCAAGGACATCATTTAAAAAGACTGGTCTAATGTTTAATAACTGGGTCGAGATACATTCTTAGAAACAAGACTGTTCCCCCAGACGATTATGGAAGTTTTCATACGAGACTCAGTCATCACGTTCTCTTAGGAGCGCGGTGTACTGGAACACTTTTCCTACGGTTCAGATTTGAAAGAGGAAACTAAAGATAATCTTGGGTAATCCCCCTTTCATGGCTGAGGGGCTGAGCACGGAACCCGGGGCTTCACCCACGCGCCCCCAACCCAGCCCGGTACCACGCTTTCCCCGATTCACTGGGATCCTCAGCTAGATACCAAGGCCTCGTGTTTGTCCCTTGTCTTGACAGGTCCCCGAGGGCAAAGTGGTGGTCCTCCATTTCCGGTTCCTGGACCTCGAGAGCGACAACCTGTGCCGCTACGACTTTGTGGACGTGTACAGTGGCCACGCCCACGGGCAGCGCCTCGGGCGCTTCTGCGGCACCTTCCGCCCGGGGGCCCTCGTGTCCAACGGCAACAAGATGATGGTGCAGATGGTTTCCGATGCCAACACCGCTGGAAACGGCTTCATGGCCGCGTACTCGGCCGCTCAGCCCCACGAGAGAGGTACCGTCTCCACGCGGGGCAGAGGGAGCTCTCGGCCGTCGCCGTGATCGGGTGCCTGCCGGGCGTCAGACGGGGGCGGGGGAGGGCTTGGTGTCAGGGTGCTCGGCACGGACGGCAGGGCACCTCCTTTCTGCCCAAGGCTCTGCAGCAGTTCCCCACCAGCCAGCCGAGAGCCTCCTCCCTTGCCTAAGTTTACTTTGCCATCGGCTGACAGTTCTCGTTCCCCATCTCCGTATGGCTGCATCGCACTGGGGCATAAACTCGAGTTCAGACTGGGTACTTACTTCCCCCGTCCTTCATCACTTCAGGAGACCTGTATTGCGGAGGACGCCTTGAGAAACCTTCTGGGTCTTTTAAAACCCCCAACTGGCCAGACCGGGATTACCCTGCGGGAGTCACCTGCGTGTGGCACATCACGGCCCCCAAGAACAAGGTGAGACGCCGGGCGATGCCAGGACAGCATGCGAGTGTCACCTGCCCCGATGGTGTGCCCCCCCACCCCCACCCCCCCGCACGAGAGCTAAGGCTCCGGGGAGAGGGAGCCACGTGGGACACAGGTGAAGACCCAAGCTGACTTAGCCTGGGCACTATTTAATTTGCAAAGCCAGGGATCTAATTTCCTATTATAGAACTGTCATTTGCAAGGGGAAAAAAAAACATTTAAAAAATGCAAATGGTAAGCAAATCCCACGTAAGACAGTTCCACCCTGGCGCAGGTGTTAGGAGCATGGTGCTGTACGGAGCATGGACCAGCTGGAGGTGGGGGGAGGTGATAAGACTCCCCACAAACAGCTACAGGTCAGGGTCCCCATGGGCAGAGCTCACACGTCATGTCCTAGTGACAGTCATCCTAGTCACCAAACCAACACCAGCCTGCACGCCTCGCTTCAACAAGGCCTGCCACGCAAGCACGACTACCTAGCCCTTCCAAGAACCAGACGGAGACTGAAGTTTAAAATAAAAACTGTTTCCCACAAAAAGCTTTGCTATAAGCAATGAATAGGGGCCGGGAGTAGAGCTCAGCAGGAGTGTGTTTGTCTGGCATGAGCAAGACCCTAGGTTTCATCTGTGGTGCTGTGAAAGTTAGAAAGATGGATGGATGGGTGGGTGGATGGATGGGTAGGTGGATGGGTGGGCGGATGGGTGGATAGATGGGTAGGTGGATGGGTGGGTGGATGGGTAGATGGATGGGTGGGTGGGTGGATGAGTGGGTAGGTGAATGGATGGATGGAGGATGGGTGGATGGATGGGTGAGAAGATTAGCAGAGAAAGTCTACTTTTCTAGTATTCATTAGCTTGTGGTCCTGTGGATTTTTGCCCTTTCTAGGAGTTACTTTCAGATATTTTGAACGACAGAACCTGACACAGGAATAGATGAAGCTTAATTCTGGGAGGTTTTAACAATAACTTTATAAAAATTATTAAGGACACCACTAGTGTGGGTCCTTTTGTTTCTTAAAAAAAAAAAAACAGCAGTAGCTGAGTGCTGGTGGCTCATATCTCTTACCTCTCATTTTCTTTTCTCCTCCCAGCTTTACAAGACATCGCTGACAAATAAAAATGTATGCATATACATTATACAGCTTGATGTTGACACTGCTTAATTTGCAAAGCCAGGGGTTTAAATGCATACACTGTGAAATAGACTATAATCAAACTCATTAACATATTTATCATCTCCCCTCGTTATGCTTGTGAGCATGTATGTTTTAGAAAGTCTAAGATCTCTCCCCTTAGAAATTGTTGAGTATAATATATGTATATATGTGTATAATTATCAACTATAGCTGTCACGCTGTGCTGTAGATGCCAACAATGGCCTTACTGTAGGTGGCTGGAATGACACCGTGTTCCTTATGAAGGAACTGCAAGAAAACGGACCTGTCGTATGTGCAATGCTAACGAGGGTCAATCTGGGTTTGAGATCACCTTTTGTAGAGATTAAAAATGAAAGTAAAAGAAAACCACAGCTTTCTTAATAAGAAACACAACAAGGAAAAGATATTTAAACAGAACAAAGACATTTTTTAAAACAAAAAACATCCTAGCACTGTACAAATCTGGAAAATGGGAGAAGTCCACCTGCTGTGATTCACTAGTGTCACCGGACATCTCTAATGTTGTGCTTCCTCTAAAGCTTATCGAATTAAAGTTTGAGAAGTTTGACCTCGAGCGTGATAACTACTGCCGTTATGATTATGTGGCTGTGTTTAACGGTGGAGAAGTCAACGATGCTAACAGAATCGGGAAGTTCTGTGGGGATAGTCCACCTGCGTAAGTAACACCTCTTTGCGTTTTTAATATTTTAATGAAGCTAGCACGTTTAGTTGATAGAAGGTTTTACGCTGCTGTTTGATTAACAAATTCTTGGGCCCCAGGACAGTGGAGCCCCAATGCAGTGCCACCAGCAAAGCCTAGTGGCCTTCCACAGGCTGGTGACAGGACCTAGAACAGACCACTTGAATGCTCCGCCTCAGTGGTCTGGTTCACAAAAAAGGGTATCAGGGTGGTAGTAGAGATGGAATGGAAGAAATAGAGTGCTTGCCTGAGCAAATACAGTGCCCGCAGCTATTAGCATTGCTGTTTAGCAGATGAGGACTTTGACCTTTTTTACTGAAGAGTGTGAGCTTTTAAATTTCAGCAAATGACCTACTCATTGTGAGAAATATGAGAAGGTAGATCTTTACGACATCACAGAGGCGCCACTTAAACTCGACACTTGTCTTCTTTTAGGCCAATCGTATCTGAGAAAAATGAACTTCTCATTCAGTTTTTGTCAGACTTAAGTTTAACAGCGGACGGGTTCATCGGTCACTACAAATTCAGGCCCAAAAAACTGCCCACCACTCCCGCCCCACCTGCTACCACCGCATACCCTGTCACTACAGGTAAGTGCTTTAGTTGGGAAGTGTGTGTGCTAGAAACAGAAAAAAAAAAAAAAAAAGATTCCTTGGACGTAAAAATACTTGACACTAAAGTAACTATAGCTACTAGATTCCATAAACACCCCCTAATTATGACAACCAGATTGCCTCTAGAAATTGCCATCTGTCACCTACAGGGCAAAAACACAGTGGAGAACCACTGTGTATGTCTATTCAGATTTACTTTAAAATTTGTCTACTTCTTGGTGCCTCCTAGGCCCAGCCAGCCCCAGAATAAGTATTTAGTCAGTGCGTGTGTCTAGTGACAGATACAACACATTACATGTGAGAAGAATTTCTAAAGCCCTGAACGACTTCTAGCCAGGCAATTACATATGTTCTTTTTAAATTTACCTTTACTATTACCTCTAAGTAGTTGTGCAAAGGAGTTCCCGTTTAACAAGGCAGCTTATGCTTACGAATACAATATATCTTGATCAAGGTATCAAGAAAGCTCCTTTCTGTCCTCTGGGGACAACTCTAGGATTCTGTGTGCAAAGGAAGAGTTACCTTATATCTTCGGTCTTGAGCACTGTTGGACTGGGTTCTTCTAAGCAAGGTACACACAGAGTGTATCTATTTTTGGTTCTGGTGTTAGTTGCATAGAAAGGAAAAAGAGAACTGGGCTAAATTTGGATTATCTTTGATCATGGGTTTAAAATACAGAAGAGGTATTGAGTTGCCCTGAGGAAATTAGAGCAAGAATTTCTTTTGCACGATTTATAATTATTTTATCACAATGCCAGATTAGTGGCTCAGGAAATAAACATTAATTTTAAATAGATAGGTCTAGAGGTAAACACCAATTATACGTGAGTTCATTTTCCTGAATCTTATGTTTCACTTCTTTGTATTTCTTCTTTGGCTGAAGGTTTAAAACCCACTGTGGCCCTGTGTCAACAGAAGTGTAGACGGTCAGGGACTCTGGAGAGCAATTATTGTTCAAGCAACTTCGGTAAGAAATAAAACCCAGCCTTTTCTCTCTAATGAGAAACTTGAGACTGCACGCTTAACCTCCAAGGAATTCCCGTGACTTTAATGGCAAAGGGTCAGTAACACTACTCATGTGCCCAGGAAAATCCTTTCCTCCACTCTAGCTGTGTCAGCTTTAAGGTGTTCGAAGCACAAGATGAGGTGAGAAAAACAAGTACTCAGGGAAAAAAAAAAAAGATTTTTTCACCTGTGTCGAGAAATGACTCTCAGTACATGATACTGCTACTCCGTGTCTTCTGGCTGACTCTTCCTGAAAACCCCTGTATACCTTTTCTTTCACGTATTTTTCATTTGCAGGTTCTTTTTTGTTTTTTTCCTCACACATCTGTGATTCAACTTAAGTGCCTCAGAAGATCAGCCAAGTTTACATTCAGTAGCTCACCTCACTCAGAAGAAATTCAAGTCCTTCGCCCATAATGTGTTTGCCAGGGGCTAAATTAAAACCTGGATCTCTGAAGTCCATTTGGGGAAACTCTTATGAACGAGAACCTGAGGAGATAGTACTTAAGGACTTAAGAGTTTCTAAGAGCTTTTTCCAATTACAAAATTGTCCTATCTGTGCACACTGCTTCAGAGCTGAATGTAATTGTGCCGAGCATTTTCAAAAGCAGGTTCAAAGAAACATTTGAGAAAGATGAAACATTTGAGAAGTCTTATCAGGAAAAGAAAGTTGTTAGTGGCCCAAGTAGGTTATCTACAACAAAGGGCCTCCCCAGAGGCGGGGCTGGTGTTTGGTGTCATGAGGTAGCAAGGACTGTAGCCCCGAAGGGCTGTATTACAGGGGAGCTAGGAGGACGTGGAGTCTGGGGTTCTAAATGGTACTCTTGTTGGCCTGGTGAGATTCCAGCAAGTGGCACAAGAAGGAAACCAAATAGCACCACTTGCTATATCACACACAGGTTAGTCTTCTGGAGGAGGGAGCTCAGGAAATCACCTCCCCTGGGTCTTGGGCCACCTGGTTCCACCTGGCTGTCACGTGCTATGTGTCGTGAAGCCCTGTCTCCAGGAATCAAAGTGCGGTCGGTGTGAGGTCTCGGGAGCTTAGTGCACTACACGAGCATGAGGGCTCGCTTTGCAGTCAAGTCCCAAGCTTGAATGATACATCCATTGGCTGTGATTCACTTATATATGGCGCATTGCTAACGGCCCAGGGGTTCTCAACAGAGTTAGCAGAATTGGGGAATGCTACTGAGTTTTATCTGGGCAAGAACACAACTTTTTTTTTTTTAATCTAGTGCAAGCCTTGAGCTAGAGGGAAATGTCCCCCTCAAACGCCTACAATGCCAACAGCAGCCCTCTGAAAGAGACAGCATCTCAAAAGAAGGCACTGTGTAGAAAGACCAACTGGATTTTACTAGAGATTAGCTTTTTAAGCAAAAAAAAAAAAATGTTTTAGGTTAGACTCAGTTCTATCCTTGGACTTTTCAAATGAGACAGACAACATGGACAAGGAAGGAGACTACAAAAGGGCCAGCACGAGACAGAGACCTGTGATCATTAGAAAGAGACTGTTCATCAGGATGGAAAGACGTTCGAGGAGAGGGGATAGCTGGGTAGGAGCCAGGGAGCGACAGAAGGTCCACATTCACCGGCAAGACAGACTCCAAGCGCTTCCCCAACCCCACTGCGCGACCTCCAAGTCCTGCACTGCCTCTGTGGGTTCAAGACCTTGTTCACTCCTTTCTCCCCGGGCTGGCCAGAAACCACCACCTTCCTAATCGCAGCTTCCCGTAGCTGGAGTGACAATCCTCAGCCACCAGCGCCGGGCTTTCAGAACCGTTTTTAAAAATCTAAGGATTTTTGATGACAAAGGCACAGAACCCCATTGGAGAACTCAAGTCAGGCCTTTTCTGTAACACTGAACTATTTCATTTCTGAAAGAGAGCATACCTTTCAGTTCTGTTCGCACTTGCCTCCCCCCGCATGTGCTGTCACCCGGTTCCCAGAGTGCTGTCCCGTCTCTTGCAGTACTAACCGGCACTGTGATCACAACCGTCACTCGCGGCGGGAGCCTCCATGCCACGGTCTCCATCATTAACATCTACAAAGAGGGGAACCTGCCAATCCAGCAGGCTGGTAAGAACATGAGTGCCAAGGTCACTGTGGTCTGCAAGCAGTGCCCCCTCCTCAGAAGAGGTGAGTAATAAGGAAAACTCTCATCTCTCTCGCAGGGAGATCCTGGAGGGATGGCAGAGCTTCTTGGAGCGGGATATGAAACTTTCTGGGCAGTGACAGGTATAGAGAAGTAAAGTCAGGACTAGTGTGTTAACGATACCTGATAGCAAAGGCAGGCCCTGGAGGCGGGGGCGGGGGGGCAGAATTGAACAGTAACCCCAGTTCCTATAACGTGTGGAAGAAGAGGAGGTAGTAGAAATAAATAAGGAATCCCGAACCTTTGTAGAGTTGAACCGACAGGAGACAGAGATTGAGAGAACAGTTAAGCGTGTCAAGTGCCATCATTGTTCTTGGAGAAAATGCCCAGCAAGCAACTGGAAATGCAGAAGTGAACTTGAGAAGAGAGGATTCTAGCTAGGCAAGAACTCAAAGCTTGGAAAGACCAGAGTACTTTTTTTTTTTAGCACCTGTTTTCTTGCAAGGTAATAAAAAAGTGCAAGAAAGATCTTAACTACCTATGCCCTCAAAAAATGTACAATGTAGACAGACTTGTTGAAATGTAGATAAAAGTTCAACATGGTTGGGCACTGGTGGCTCACGTCTATAATCCTAGCTACTCAGGAGGCTGAGATCTGAGGATCGTGGTTCAAAGCTAGCCAAGGCAGAAAAAAGTCCATGAGACTCTTATTCCCAATGAACCACCAGAAAACTGGAAGTGGTGCTGGGGCCCAAGTGGTGAGAGAACTAGCCTTGAGCTGAAGAGCTCAGGGACAGTGCCATGGCCCTGAGTTCAAATCCCATAACCAACAAAACACAAATGTTCAAGACAATATCAGAAGAGTAGGTCACGAGTTGCAGCCCAGATGCATTTTGGGACTACGGGAGGCTGTCCAAGGATGGCCAGTCAGCAGTAATGAGGAGCCTTCCATAGTCATGCAGTACATCAGTCATAGGACGCATCAAGAAACTGTAAGTGACCTATAGTATTGCAGAGCGATGGCCCACGCGTTGACTGCATCTCACTGCTGCTTATTTCTGCGCTAGCTGAACTGGAATATGCTACTAGTTGAGGCTAGCCTTTTGCTTAAGCCAGATTTATTCTAGATAGCTGAGTGGATCATTTGTATCATTTACAGAGAAGAACATCTACCCTGAGAAAAGTTGTCACCTAAGATGTTTTTCAAAGGACGCCCATAAAGAAGACTATCCACTTCTCTATTCCCTTCCTTCAGGTCTGAATTATATCATTATGGGCCAAGTGGGTGAAGATGGCCAGGGCAAAGTGACGCCAAACAACTTCGTCATGATGTTCAAGACGAAGAATCAGAAGGTTCTGGCAGCCTTAGAAAACAAGCGATGTTAACGGAGAAGCGCCGCCTGTTGTTGCCATGGAAAGACCTGCTCCCGCTACGCTGCGTAGAATAAAGCCCGCCTGTCCGGTTTGGCCTGTGGCTTCCTGCACAGCTGGACTCACTTCCTGGCCGTGTGGTATAGATGTGAGTCTGTGCAAACCTGCCGACCAGGGTGTTGGCAGGGAACGGGCGGTGCCAAGCGCTGGCTCCGGGGAGGCCCTGGTGGATACGCCTCGGTCAGAGGATGAGAAAAAAAGAGGTTTTATAAAGTGCATTATTTATAGTGATCATTCGTTTTACCTTTAGGCATTTGCTCTGAGGTATTAACTTTTTCTCTTGCATTTAAAAAAAATGATGCTTAATAAAAACATTTTTAAATGTTTATGAAGCACCCATTAAACTTGTTCTCGTATAAGATTAAATCTACCTCTTCGGTGGTACTGGGGCTTAGAACTCAGGTCCAAACTACTCATCCCATTGGTACCTTGTACATCAAGCTTGAATAGTTGAAGGTGTCACGGTCCCTAGTGGGTGACACGGGCTAGTCGTTCGATTCCGTTCTTGAAAACATATATAGTCAGGCTCTTGTGGCTGATGCCTGTCATCCTAGCTACTTGGGAGGCTGAGATTTAAGGACTGTAGTTCAAAGCCAGCCTGGGCAGGAAAGCCCATGAGACTCTTCTCTCCAGTGAACCAGCAAAAAACCACAAGTGGAGGCTGGGAATATGGCCTAGTGGCAAGAGCGCTTGCCTCCTACACATGAAGCTCTCGGTTCAATTCCCCAGCACCACATATATGGAAAACGGCCAGAAGGGGCGCTGTGGCTCAGGTGGCAGAGTGCTAGCCTTGAGCACAAAGAAGCCAGGGACAGTGCTCAGGCCCTGAGTCCAAGGCACAGGACTGGCCAAAACAAAACAAAACAAAACCCACAAGTGGAGGAGTGGCTCAGGTGGTAGAGTATCAACCTTGAACAAAAAAAGCCAACCAAGGAAGAGCCCAAGGTCCTGAGTTCAAGCCTCAGTACAGTCATACACACTCAAAAAAAAAAATCAATGAATATATTTTATGGCAATGCCAACCAGGGAGTTGTAGACACAGCCAGACATTCTTCAGGCTTGTATGAATATGACAGGCCTGCTGAGAAGGACAGAGCGCAGGGAGCAGAGCTTACCAGTAGGATACGGCTACACTTCCTTGCGTAGGGGTCTTTGATGAGTCTGGCAGAAGTTTCTACAGCATCCCTTAGCTCCCTAGGTGACAAGGAGGCAAGGAAACAACATGCATGTCAGGGGCATTAGACACTCCGGCTTGAAGGGGTATTCTAGAAAAGCTAGGCTTTCTGCTGATTCATACCACTCTATAGGCATAACTTCCAGGCTCCTTACAGGTGACTGGCCTACTTATAGGAGTTATGTACTCCTAGAAGAACGCATAAAGTTCTGGCTGCCTTGGTACATATTCATAGTTCAGCTGTGGTTCCTCCAAACCAGATGTAATCCATCAGCCAGAGTGCATTTTTCGCCATGAACAAGTTTGCCTAACAACACAGCTGACATAATGTATTATCTAATTCCTCTGGTAAATTGTAGCTAGCCAAGGTCAAATTCTTAGCCAAATGAGCAAAGGCTGCTAAGCCCCATTCCTAGTAGATTAGAGGAAAAATGAATTTTATCTTAATAACACAGAAAAGGCAATTAATTTAATTCCGCGTCTATTCATAACAAAAATAAATCAGGAACAAATTATGAAGAGAATATCTTCAAGTTGACCAGAAAACCTCTAGCAAGTTTCATGCTTAAAGCAATTCTTTTACTATTAGTGGTAAAACAGAATGTCTGAAATAATCCTTTCTATTAAAAATTGTCGGGCTGGAGATATGGCTCAGTTGGTAGAGCACCAGCCAATGATCAAGTATACTGAGTTCAAAACCTGGGCTTGGACAGAAAAAAAAAAAAAAAGAATGAAAGAAATGTACTGGAGGTTTGACACGATGTAATGAGAAGAAAATCAAATGTATGATATAAAGTTTGGAAAGGAAGAAAGGATATGTTATTCAGATAGAATATGTGAGGTAACCTACTCTGCTGGTGATTAGAAGTTTCAAGAAGAAGGGAGAGACGGGGCTGGGGATATAGCCTAGTGGCAAGAGTGCCTGCCTCGGATACACGAGGCCCTAGGTTCGATTCCCCAGCACCACATATACAGAAAACGGCCAGAAGCGGCGCTGTGGCTCAAGTGGCGGAGTGCTAGCCTTGAGCGGGAAGAAGCCAGGGACAGTGCTCAGGCCCTGAGTCCAAGGCCCAGGACTGGCCAAAAAAAAAAAAAAAAAGAAGAAGGGAGAGAGGAAAAGAGAAGGAAGACAGGAAAGGGAAAGGAGGAAGAGAAGAAAGAGAAGGAGAGAAGAGGGGTGGGGGAAGAAAATGGAGATGGCATTCAATGGTACTATACTTGCCCTTGCATATGCAAGGACTAGCACCCCAAAAAATAAAATGAAAACAAAAACCCTCATGTTCGTCATTAGTATGTAAGCACTGTTTTTCTGGGCATAGTCTGGCTCCTTCCTTTCTGAGGCTGACGACTGCTTTCCTACTTGTGTTGATTGCCTGTCTCTCTGTCTCCCTCTGACTCTTACCTCATGGTCTCTGCTTGATCCCGGTCATAAAAGACTTTATTAGGAAGGCAATCTTTCAGAAAAGCAAAGACGAGGCATCTTACAAGTTCTGTTTGTTGACCAAGAAGAACCTACAAATTAATTTTAAAAAGCAAACCTTTCAGAAATGTCTTACCCAACACAGATGATCAATTGTTCTAGATTATACAACACTAGCTTTTTCACTTACTAAATTATCAGGTTGAAACCGATGATCTCCGTGTTCTTCAAGTTCAGTGTATGCATTTCTCATCAGCTGACTAGATGCCAACACACAATTGGCCAAACAAAGATCCCACTGTTACTTTTCTATCTTTGTTCTCATATGTCATGGCATTATAATTTATCTTTCAATTTCTATACCTTGAAATTCATTAAGTGTACAGTTTGAGACATGTCCGACCAATCGTCTCCTTCCACCAGATCCTGTGAAGTACTGACTTTGGTTCCTATGGCTGTATCGTCTCTAGTATGTAATGCAATGGAATTACATACACTGCACGTACCTTTGAACTTGGCTGCCTTCGCCTACTTGACGTTCATCTACGTCAGTCTATGGATCAGTAGTTGGTTCCTGTGTGTTAACTGGGTTGGACCTGAAGAATTCTCTATGTGTCGTTTTGGCATGGGCCAGGAGACACGCAAGTGTGAGATCGGGAGAGCAGAAGTGAAGCAGCAGCTATCTGTGTTTTAACATGTTATAACTTCTCTCCGGGACTCACCTCTCTGAGCTGGGGCAGCTCCCGGGCCTACAGCGATTCCATCATTCGTTGGGTCCTCCTCTAGCTTCTCTCATGGCTGGGCCAACTGTGTGTGGTTAATGCACTTCCAACAGTTCTCCCTCAGAGCACGTCATAAAGCAAGAGACATGAGAAGCATTGTGGCGGCAATCCACCTTCTCAGCTGCTGACCCTATACACGTCCAGTTCCAGCAGCATCAGATGCAGAAACAACAGCCTCACAGAGACCGCTTACCAACTGCAATGTACCCTCAAATCCTTACAAACAAGTGACAAACGTGCACACATGTGCACCCGCTCACACATGCTCACCTTCACACACACACAATCCTGTAAGCATCCTAGAAGCTCTGCTGCCATGACTGAACTCTTGTACAATTCCTTTTGAAGATTTCCACTGTAAGAGACACAATCTGTTAGTCCATTGAGTAGCTGATGGGCATTTTCATTATTTTCTCTTTGAGACTTCGAATAAAGCTTTTAGGAACATTCACAAATCAGGTCTTTGTGAGACATTATTTCAAACAAGGAGGAAACAGCTAACAGTTACATTTGATTGCCACTGGAGGTAGGAAGAAATGTTGATATTTTG
This sequence comes from Perognathus longimembris pacificus, assembly GCF_023159225.1. NCBI lineage: Eukaryota > Metazoa > Chordata > Mammalia > Rodentia > Heteromyidae > Perognathus > Perognathus longimembris. The sequence goes on from NC_063186.1 coordinate 2,321,828, forward strand.
CATGTTAGGCCTTCGTTATCATGAGTTTAAAAAAAACCACGAATGGTGATATACTCTAAAAGGGTGAGCTTTATTGTATACGAATTATATCTCGAATTTTAAAAGTAGATGATAATATAACAGAGAGACTGTCAATGTATAATCTAATGCCACATTTTTTATTCACCTTTTTTCTTACAATATGCTGGCATTCAAAATATACCTCATAAATAACTCATGCATACAATAGGCACTCTAAAATATTGTAATCTAGTAAGTAGGTATTTTTTAGAATGACTAAAAATCCTGATGTAAAATCCCAGTTGAGAAGTGTATAATCCCATAGTAGACAAAAATATATAACTTTACAATAAACATTTTTATAAGAATTAGCCCAAAAGAGGGAACACTTAAACTTTGGAAATTAAAAAATAAAGAGTAAAAAGCAAGATGGAATATACCACTCACATCTTTACACAATGGTCCCTGGGTCAGAGGTGCTTAGGCCAAGGGCTGCCTGCACCCATGGTCCTAAGAGCAGAACCTTGAGATAAGAAGATAATTCTGGACTTTTTTTTAGCTGGAAATGCTGCAGGAAAATGTAAGCAATAGCCCGAAGAAGTTTAGCTACATGGTTACATGAACACCAACAAAACCAAACCAAACAAGTACTTTATATTCAACTTAAAAACAACAACAATGCTTTTCACCTTAAGCAGCAAGAACAATCTATAAGTAAGCATGAAGTCACTTTTGCAGTAGCTACGCTAAGTTCTGTGGGGAGTGCTTCGGGAGAGAAGGCCAAGAACCTTAGCTCAGGTATTAAAGGGTCACCCAATGCCTTACCAAACCAAACAAGGAGGCTGTACCACTCGTGAGGAAGCATCTTCTATTTTGCAACTATGGATTTCACTCCTACTTGAACAAGATTATACAACTACTATGATAAAGAAGCAAGCAAGGGCAGGGGAAGTGACTATGCAAACAAATGTAAACAAATACTTCATGGCCAAAAAAAGAAAAATGCCCATTGACTGTATTTTTTTAGTGACATAATTCTGTAAAAGTTTAAATAATCTGGCCAGATCAACACATGGAAATACATATAAAATACTATTAAGTAAAAAGAACAAAATTAGAAATATAAAATGATTATAACCATGTAAAAGTAAATATATTACAATCACAAAAATGAAATGAATTTAAATTGATAAAAACAGAGTCAAATATGAATTAGGGTTTCTTCTTTGTTGCTTAAGATTGTAACAAAATAAAAAAAATAGATGATTATTTTAGATAAAATTATACTCCTAAACAATAAATATGGAACTATATGTGGACTTCTAAAGCAGAGGTTTTTAAAGCCACGACTTATATTTCAAGTGTAACTTATGGCGGGAGATAGCTCACCTTGGCTGATCCTCATTTAATTTTGTGGATGAGCTGTACGATTATGACTGCCCCTCTTACACATTAAGGACATCATAAAGCACTGTTCAAATTGAGAAAACTAAGCAGCATGCTAACAAAAATCTATTCATTAGTGTTGCTCCTACAAAAAGCTGACAGATGGTTTTCTTAAAAAACTAATTCTGTATACATATTTTATATAACATATATTTATGCTATAAATATTTTTGAAGAATGGCTTTTACATAATTGTTTATTTCAATATATGTCTTATTAGTTTAATTGCTAGTTATGCAAATACCCAGTCTTTTGAATCTGCTCTTGAAAATTATTCTCAGCAAGACTTAGAAAAATGGTTAGTTTCTTGGATAAAACATAGCATATTTAGAAGTCCGAAAGCCAAGCAGATCCCTGATTTCGTTCCGGAACTTGGACAGGTCCTGGCGCAGCTCATTTAGGTTCTCCACAGTGGCCTGATCTGTGCTCTGCATCCTCTGTCTCATGGAGGTCAAATACCGGTGCACTAAGCAGCACATCACCTTCTGATAGTTCTCATCTCTCTTTTGTTTCAAGTTTCTCCATTCCTTCAACACAGACAATATTACCATACTAAGGACGTGCTGTGTGTGTATTCATGTGTAAAGTTACATAGGTATGTGAATTAATATACACCTACATACCTACATACACATATATACCTACTCTTTAATTTGGGGGCGGGGGGGACAGATAACTGGCTTTGAACTCAGTACCTCCGTTTTACTAAATTTTCTTGCTCACAGCTGGACACTCTACTGCCACTTGTGCCACACTTTCAGTCTGGCTTTTTGCTGGTTATTTGGGAGATTGAGTCTCTCAGATATTTCTGCACCGGCTGATCTTGATTCTCTGGATCCCAGCCTCTTAAGTAGCTCAGATTATAGGTGGGGGGCCACCGGTAAATGACCAATAAGGTAAATTTTTTAAAAATCACAGATACAAACATATCATTTTCCTCATTCCTTCCTTTACTGTCTTTGAGAGAGAGCCTCTCTGTAACCCACACTGCTCTTAAACTCAAGATTCTCTGTTTTGTTTTGTTTTTGGTCCTGGGAATCGAACCCAGGACGTTGTACTTGCTAGGCAAGTGCTTTGCCACTGAACTACATCCCAGCCCCTTAAACTCAAGTTTCTCTACTTTGGCCTCCAGAGTGCTGGGATTATACATGTGTACTATTACACTCAAACACATCTTTCAATACTTTATTAGTTGACAGTTTTTACCATGATGTGGTATAATATAATATTCAACATGTGTTTAAAACAAATGTAGGTTGCATATTGATTTGGTTCACTCTTCTTTTTATGCTTATCTTGATTTTAAAAATTAGTCTCAGCAATCCTCAATCTCTCCAGTGATTTGGGGTCCCATGGGCCAAATGTGGCCCACTATAACCAGTGAGCTGAGAAGGCTTTTACAAATAATGTTTGTTTTGTTTTGTTTTTTGCCAGTCCTGGGGCTTGAACTCAGGGCCTGAGCACTGTCACTGGCTTCTTTTTGCTCAAGACTAGCACTTTATCACTTGAGCCACAGCACCACTTCCCGCTTTTTCTATATATGTGGTACTGAGGAATCCAAGCCAGGGCTTCATGTATATGAGGCGAGCACTTTACCACTCGGCCATATTCCCAGCCCTACAAATAATGTTTGGAATGAACTTTTTGATAGGCAACTTAAAATTCTGGAACCATGACTAAGCAAAATTTTACCCTATTAAAAATTGTATGGGGGGCTGGGGATATAGCCTAGTGGCAAGAGTGCCTGCCTCGGATACATGAGGCCCTAGGTTCGATTCCCCAGCACCACATATACAGAAAACGGCCAGAAGCGGCGCTGTGGCTCAAGTGGCAGAGTGCTAGCCTTGAGCAAAAAGAAGCCAGAGACAGGGCTCAGGCCCTGAGTCCAAGACCCAGGACTGGCCAAAAAAAAAAAAAAAAAAAAAAAAAAAATTGTATGGGGCTGGAAATGTGGCTTAGTGGTAGAGTGCTTGCCTAGCATGCATGAAGCCCTGGGTTCGATTCCTCAGTACCACATAAACAGAAAAAGCCAGAAGTGGTGCTGTGGCTCAAATGGTACAGCACTAGCCTTGAGCAAAAGAAACTCAGGAACAGTGCCTAGGACCTGAGTTCAAGCTCCAGGACTGGTATAAACAAACAGAAAAGGCTGGAAGTGGTGCTGTGGCTCAAGTGGTAGAGTGCTAGCCTTGAGCAAAAAGAAGCCAGGGACAGTGCTCAGGCCTTGAGTTCCAGCAAAGGACTGGCAAAGAAAAAAATTATATGATTTCTCACAAGTAGGCCTGTATGATAATGACTATTATTCAAGTTGTCATAGTTTGAATTCTTTCTTGTCATATCACTGCCTACATAATAGCTCTGATTTTTGTTTTGACCAACAAAGTATGGTATATTTACTCTCTGGCCTTTTGTCGGAATAATGTGCCAGTCCTTGGTTTACAAGCAATATGTACTGAGTTACCGGTGCATTGCATAATTTCAAAGACGAAACAGAAAAACAAGAAGCAAGTTTAGTAATCATTTTTTATCTATGCTAAGAGCATAGATTTCTCACGCTCTCAAACGATGAGGTAAAATTTCACAGGCTGGGGAAATTTGACAAGTTAAAAACCAAAGCTTAGTCCTGTGTCTAAGTCTGATATTTACTGAATGTTTAGCTAGAGACCATGGGAGATGAGAAGTGGAGAAAAACCAGTCATTTACAGCCATTCAGGAGCTTCAATATTTATGCCTTAAAAAACATCTGAGATCAGAAATGGCTCCAACTTTTAGGGTGCATTTCCAAGTTCTGACCCTTACCTTTAGGCTGTTCTGCCGTTTGACCTTCCCTTTTGAGGTGTGAGAGCAGATCCACTTGCTGAGGCTGCTGATGGTGTAGCAGATGGTCTTGGGTGAAGGGATGATGTTGAAGGGCGGCGGGAGGGTGCACTTGTCATCAAAGTAGCTGAGCCACAGCTTTGCTCGGGCGAACTTCCACTCCTTGTCCTCGTGATTCTGTGAGAATAAGGGAAGAGCGGTACAAAACATGAGAACACATACACAGGCGGCGGGAGAAAGGGAGTTCAGGTTTAAAACCCTAAATGTTCTTTCTATATAGTTGTAGATAAAAAAAAAAAAACTGGTCCAATGTGAAATTACCATACAGTTTGAAATCCGTATTTAACGTTGAAGTGATGCTATTTCTTAGGTCTCCCCACCTTTACTCCATGTATTGGGCATGATCTGGAGAGCACATACAGCCTTACAGAAGGGACACTTACTGCTATCAACTGAAAGCTTTTGTGAAGCATGGCGACCAGCAGCTTGGTAAGAACGATGACCACCACAACATTGTAGGTGCCAACAATCACGGCTCCAACGAAGGACTGCAATTCTTCTCCATAGCTAAACCTTGTGACAAAGATCGCCACGTGTGCCAAGGAGAAAATATACCAGAACAGAGCAAAGCAAGTGCCAATGAACCTGGAAAGACAAGCATACTTCTGCTTAGAAGGAAATTATAGTGACAATTAGCAGACATGAATAATTCATTTCATCAAAATCATACAAGTGAAGCATTCATAATCCTTGCATAATACTTTATAAAAATACATGAAATTAGTTCCCATGACACAGATATGCCTTGTTTTGAATAAGGAAACAAACCCAAGAGGACATACATGCTTCCTGTGTGAGCACAGCAGCCTAGATGGTAGCTAGATTTTGTCATTCTTCTATTCAAAAACTTCAGTTGCTTTTCATCAGGACTGAACCCCAAATCCTTACCAAAGGCAGCAAGTTCCCATGATCCTGGTGAGCTGTCTACCCTCCTCTCCTACCTCTTTCCCTTCTGATTCACTGTGCGTCATTCCCAGGGGCTCTGGCTTTGCCTTGAACAGGCCAGTGAGGCTCTTGCTGCTGGATGGTGGATCTCATGGTTCCTTCTGCTTGTGATTACGCCTTCTCCAGTCCCTTCCGTCACCAGCTTTCCCTGAATCTTATCCAGCCGTAACCTCTCACACACAAGCTCCTCAGCACACGCTTGAGTTGTCCTTTGAGCGCTTACGTTAATATATATTTGACTGATCTTTTCACTACCTACGTCCCAACGTAAGCTCCATTAAGAATGTTCTGTTCACAACTACTTCAGTCAAGTTGGGACAAAGAATAGTGTGAAATGAACACATACTCATCAAATCTTTTTTATTTGATTTTTTTTTTTGATGTCCTGGGGCTTGAACTCGGCCTAAGCACTGTCCCTGAGCTTCTTTTGCTCAAGGCTAGCACTTGGGCCACAGTGCCCCTTCCAGCCTTTTCTGTGTGTATATGGTGCTGAGGAATCGAACCCAAGTCTTCATGCATGCTAGGTGAGTACTCTACCACTAAACCACATTTCCAGCCCTCAAATCTTATTTTATAAGATAACACACAAAGAAAAAAAAATTTTTTTTTGGTTAGTCATGGGGCTTGAACTCAGCCTGGGCACTGTCCCTGAGTTCTTCAGCTCAAGGCTAGTGCTCTACCATGTTGAGCCACAGCACCACTTCTGGTTTTCTGATGGTTAACTGGAGTTAAGAGTCTCATGGACTTTCCTGCCTGGACTGACTCTGAACCACTATCCTCAGATCTCAGCCTCCTGAGTAGCTAGGATTACAGGCCTGAGCCCCCCAGCACCTGGCGCAAAGAAAATTTTTTAAAGAAAAGTTGAAGCTCTTGTTTCTGTCATCACTAATTGATAGAGAACATGGCACAGAAATATACTTAGTGGAAATATTTTGAAAGACACTCACGAATGGAAAGTATCATTGCTCTGCTGTTCACAAAAGATGCCCACACAGTCCTTCTGCTCTTTTGGAGTATAGCCTTTATCATAGAGTTGGGTCAGTCCAATTGTGAAGGAAAACAAAACAAGAAGGAACATCCCAAGAAATTTTCCAAAATCTTGCAACATTTGTCCCATAGAAATCTGTGGAATGCATTACATAGGGTAGCTGATAGTCACATTATCAAAAACTTGACATTACATCCGAGATTACCCATCAGTAAGAGGAAGACAGACACATGCTCCACGGGCCATCTCCTTTATTCCACCTGGCTGAGGAACTTCAACACCTTGAGCACACGGGAAGCCAAGCTGCTTCACAGCAGAGCATTCTAGTGATGCCAGCACTGAGTGCCGGGGGCACAGCCCTTGAATCTGGACCATGCCTACGGGGACTGGGCTGCTGTGGAGGTCGAGGCAGAGACATACTTAAGTACAGATGTAGATGTATGTGTATGCACTTACAAGGTGGTATCAGATGATCCAGGATAGCCTCAACCTCGAGATCCTCCTGCCTCAGCCTCCTGAGAGCTGAGACTACAGGCTAGTTCAATCATGTCTGCTTAATGCCGTGCTATTTGAATGATGCTTGAATAGTATGATTTTATTCTGCTGTGTGCCAGAAAATTCACACAACCATTTACAAACAGTGAGGAGTTACTAAGAAGATTGTATGTTTGATCTGTTAATATTATTTCTAGAGTCTTATCCGTAGAAAATAATCTATCAAAGCCAAATTGCAGTATCTCATATTTAGTATTATGCAGAAGGGCAAACACAACCTATATATGTATTTGGTGGGGAAAAGCTTGATATCATGAAAGGCCCATTATGCTGTAAAAGGTGCTGACAACAGGGAACAGTAATGATCGCAACTTCTAGTCATTCTCTTTCCAACCTCCCAGAATAAAGCCACAGTTACCTGTCTGAAAGGTCTATCTTTTCAAACAACAGGCACTCAAAATTCAGGTCAACACACTTAATGAGCATATCTGCAAAAAATCCGCAATAAAATGCCATCAAGCCAAATTCATTATCACATTAAGAAGATGAGCCAGTGCCCAGGCATGGTTGCATAGGCCTGTAATTCCAGGTACTTGGAAGGAAGAGATTGGGAGGATCATGATTTGAGGCCAATCCAGGCAAAAAGTGTAGTGAGGGAGGAGGCTAATGGACCACAATGGACTACAGTCGGGTTTCCTCAAAGCCAGGCATTATTGTTATTATTATTATTATTAGAAGCAAAGCAGATGAACAGGCTCATTATTTTGCTCATTATTTTCCAAAGCAACGTTTCGCTTTCACATCATGACAGACCAGAGTTTCGGTGGATACATAGAGAGATGTGATAGTAATGGCACACAACAACAAACGATCTTTAAGAAAGTGGTAGGTGTTTACCTGTAATGGGCCCAGGACAGAGCTGGTGGTATACATAAAAAAGAGGCGGAGGTAACTCAGCACGTTCGCGAAGGCAAACAGCCCTTCTGCCACCAGGGTTGGATGGAAGGCATCCCAGTCCTTGCGATCCGCAGAGTCATGGAACTGCAATCAGGAAGAAAAACCAAATGGCGTGCTCACGTGTAGGACCACACAAAGAAATCTCCCCAGCTCTCAGACAGAAAGCTGCCTTTCACTGTGCCTGCTTGTGGAGGATCACCACGCATGCTTCATAGAGCTTCCCTCGCCTAACGGATCGCTGTTTCTGGCAACTGTCTGTTGCCAGTTAGCCAGCTCATGCATGAAATAAACCTAGTCCTTTGAACCAGGATTTTAGAACCATCTGCAGAAGTTTGGTTTTCCTTTTTCAAATGCACACATGGGCACACACACACACACACACACACACACACACACACACACACGGAGTGCATCAGTGTTTCCGGACAAAGAGAATCTATACATGTCAACTGCTTACATCAGTTGGTTACAAAGTATACTTGCCGTCTGTCTTGAAATAATTAATGGTATACTTTTGCTTTCAAATGTCCTATATTAGATAGCAACAAATCATAAGACTATAGAATTCAGTCTTAAGAAGCAATATCAGTATGAAACTGTAATCCCTCTGTACATCACTTTGACAATACATAAGTAATTATTCAGGAAAAAAAAAGAAGCAGTACCAGTGGGCTGGGAATATGGCCTAGTGGCAAGAGTCCTTGCCTCACATACGTGAAGCCCTGGGTTCGATTCCTCAGCACCACATATATAGAAAAAGCCAGAAGTGGCTCTGTGGCTCAAGTGGCAGAGTGCTAGCCTTGAGCAAGAAGAAGCCAGGGACAGTGCTCAGGCCCTGAGTCCAAGCCCCAGGACTGGCAAAAAAAAAAAAAAGATAATAGTCATGACTTAGAATATGCAAAATACAGGGGCTGGGGATATAGCCTAGTGGCAAGAGTGCCTGCCTCGGATACACGAGGCCCTAGGTTCGATTCCCCAGCACCACATATACAGAAAAACGGCCAGAAGCGGCGCTGTGGCTCAAGTGACGGAGTGCTAGCCTTGAGCGGGAAGAAGCCAGGGACAGTGCTCAGGCCCTGAGTCCAAGGCCCAGGACTGGCCAAAAAAAAAAAAAAAAGAATATGCAAAATACTATACAACAGATTCCATTGATATAAACTTTTTCAGATTAATATAAAGGTACCTAACATTAATCATTTTAAGTATACACAGGTGAATGACTGAATAAACCTACCTCAGATATAAGATATTGGCATTTACTAGAAAGAAAATGTCTAGACAGATCTTGATTTACATCCAGGCTTAGATTTTTGTTTGATTAATCTGTTTTTTGTTTTTGTTTTTTGTTGTTATTTTACTCGGTAGACCAAGACATGTTATTTAATATCTCTGAGTTTCATTTTCCTTACTTGAAAAATGAGGATAAGGATTCTGTCTTTAAGAATCTCTCTAAAGATTAAAAAAAATTACAGGATCTCAAATATTAACTGTAGTACCTACTATCATAGAGTAGCTACCCATCAGTCAAAGGAAAACACTTTTAAATTAGTGAAAGTAATTCATATATTCACAGATGGTTTTTAAGTGAAAACATACCAGACACAGACCTATGTCCAAATAGCTGAATACCTTAGGTTATTTTAAAATAAACTTATACTAACAAAGTAAATAGTCACCTTGTTGTGAGCAACCACCTTGAGAGCGAAGGTTGCCAAATAGAGGGAATTCATGACAAAGCTCAGCTGATTCCGAGATTCTTCTAGAAAGTCTTCCAACCCTTCATACCAAAGTCTTTTAATGTCTGACCAAATCATCCCTGAAAAAGAAAGAAAACTCACATAGCAGTTTCTTAATTTAATAATAAGCTAAATATTACTTTAAGATTCAGTATTAAGTTAATAATCCTTGGGCTTGACATGCCTTTATTTAAAAAAAAAAAAGAAAAGAAAAAGAAAAAGAAAGAGAAAGAGAAAGAGAAAGAGAGCTGGGAATATGGCCTAGTGGCAAGAGTGCTCGCCTCGTATACATGAAGCCCTGGGTTTGATTCCCCAGCACCACATATACAGAAAATGGCCAGAAGTGGCGATGTGGCTCAAGTGGCAGAGTGCTAGCCTTGAGCAAAAAGAAGCCAGGGACAGTGCTCAGGCCCTGAGTCCAAGGCCCAGGACTGGCAAAAGAAAGAAAGAAAGAAAGAAAAGAAAGAAAAGAAAGAGCAGAAAAGAACTTTCTAAATGCAAAGCTCCTCAACTTTGACCCCAGCACCAGTGACCCACACCTGTCATCCTAGCTACACAGGAGGCTGAGATCTGAGGATCACGGCTTAAAGCCAGCCTAAGCAGGAAAGGCTATGAGACCCTTATCTCCAGTTAACAACCAAAAAGCCAGAAGTGGAGCCGTGACTCAAGCAGTAGGCTGCTAGCCTTGAGCACAAAAGCTCAGGACAGTGCCCAGGTCCTGAGTTCAAGCCCCAGGACACCCCCCGCCCACTATTAAAATTTGAGAGAAAATAACTCAAGGCTTCACGTTTGCCAGAGAAGAATGTTAAATGATGTGAGACAAGCTAAGAAAATAAGTAAACTGACACTCAACACACACACACACACACACACACACACACACACACACACACTTCACTGTTTGCACTCATTATTTTAGTGATCGTATCTAGTCTACTGGCTTTTAAATTTGAAATTTATTATTTTATATTTGGCAAGATTGTACGTTTGTAGACTTAAACTCAACTCATATTTACAAAATAATTTATATCTATGAGCCTCTCTCCTGAACTCATATAGGTAATTCACTGCTTCTCAACTCCATTGGAGATATGTCCAAACTGAACTTCCTATCTCTGCCCCAAATTGCAGATTTCCCATCTCCAATCAGGGCAACTCCAGCTTCTAGCTGCCTAATTCAATGTCCTTGAAACGTCCTTGACTCCTATATTTCTTGTAAAAGTTAATCTTGCTGGCATTACTTCCAAATATGTTTTGATCTAGTCCTTCTCACAGCCACTTCAATTTTCAGCTACCACTATTGCCTGCCTAGACAGCTACCTACCTGGTCTTTAGCTCCTATCCTTTTCTCCCTAAAATCTATTTTCAATACAGTTACCAGAATGGTTCTCTTGAAATTCAAGTGTCTACTGTTTAATTGACAACCTTCCACTCTGAGTGAGCAATTCAAGAATAAGAATCTTGCTTTTATTGTCAGATATTCTATACATGTCCCGAATACTCAGAATACTCATAAAGTGAAACGTCAAGTTCAGGAACATTTGTCCTTGTAAAAGTGTTAGTTAAATGTGCAGTCACTCTAAAATTGTTTAAATTCTTGGTATGCAAACTGTGAAACTGCAAATTGAACTTGATGCTCACAATGCCATCAAGCCAGGGGGGAAATAACAGGCTACGCAAAGGCCAAGTCCAGGTACCTTGATACTTACCAATAATCCACAGGATAAGAAGGTAGTCTATTCTTTCCAGGGCTGGCCCCATTGTGTTTTTCTTATCCTCATTGTAGACAAGAGAGTACAGATTTAGTAACAGCAGGAATGTGAAGTATGAGGCTCCATGAATAATAAATTTCATAAAGGGAGTGTGAATAATTCTTCCAAATTGAGATTTGGGAGCTATCAAATAGCACAGTGATAAAACTGGCCAAAAGATGCCAACCATCAAGACAGTCATTATCTTCTTACAGGTGGGCTTACGGCGATAACCCGACATCTGCCCAAACCAAACTGTGTTCAGGAACTGCTGGCAGTTAGACTGGGAGACAAACTGCAAAGGACATACACAGACATCAAAATGAAGAAATAGGGCTGGGTACCAGTGGCTCATGAGTGTAATTCTAGCTACTCAGTGTGCTGAGAGCTGAGGATCATGGTTTGAAGTCAGCCCAGGCAAGAAAATCCATGAGACTCTCATCTCCCAATTAATCACCCAAAATCGAAAGTGGATGGGCTGGGAATATAGCCTAGTGGTAAAGTGCACACCTCACCTCGTATACATGAAGCCTTGGGTTTGACTCCTTAGCACCACATATCTAGAAAAAAGCTGGAAGTGGTGCTGTGGCTCAAGAGGTAGAGTGCTAGCCTTGAGCAAAAAGAAGCCAGGGAATGTGCTCAGGCCCTGAGTCCACGTCCCAGGACTGGCAACAAAAACAAAACAAATAAACAAAATCGAAAGTGGAGCTATGGCTCAAGTGGTAGGGAGCTAACCTTGAGCAAATAAAGCTCAGGGACAATGTCCAGGCCTTGAGTTCAAGCCCCAGGACTGGCTAGATGGATAGACAGATGGATAGAATCTTTAAATAGTAGTTGACTAATTATTCAAGGTTTTAATAATAGTTTAGAAGAATCTATCCAGTGAATCAGTTGGTTGGTTGGGTTTTTTTTTTTTTTTTGCTTTTTTCTTACAACTAATAAGATAGTGAAGAGGTTAACAGCATAAATTCTGGAGTTAGATTGCCTGGACATGAACTGAGACTCTGCTGCAGAGCTGCAGCAAGTTTCAAACCTCTCTAAGCCTCAATCTCTAATGATTCCATAAAACATCCGCAGAGCTGTTCTAAAGATTCAGTGTGAAGATCTCAGAACAATGCCTTGCTTGTAGCACTTACTATGCAAACATTAACTATTATTATTACCTTATAAGACTTCTCCAATAGTATCAGCCTACAAACTCATAATACTATTTCTAGTATAGAGAAGTTACTGATTTTAGTAGCAAGAGGCCAAGTTGTAAAGATAACAAAATAGTCTAGGGGCTGGGAATATGGCCTAGTGGCAAGAGTGCTTGCCTTGTATACATGAAGCCCTGGGTTCAATTCCCCAGCACCACATATATAGAAAATGGCCAGAAGTGGCGTTGTGGCTCAAGTGGCAGAGTGCTAGCCTTGAGCAAAAAGAAGCCAGGGACAGTGCTCAGGCCCTGAGTCCAAGCCCCAGGACTGGCAAAACAAAACAAAACAACAACAACAAAAAAGTCTACATATTATTCCATCAAAAGCACTTAGAATGTCTTAAAATACATTAAAGATTATCTACGGTGGTTTTTGTTTTTTTGGTCCTGAGGTTTGAACTCTGTCTGGGCGCTGTCCCTGAGCTTTTTTGTTCAAGGCTAGCTCTCTACCACTCTGAGCCACAGCTCCACTTCTGGATTTTAGGTGGTTAAGAGTCGTAAAGACTTTCCTACCTGGGCTGGCTTCCAACTGTGATCCTCAGATGACAGTCTCCTGAGTAGCTGGGATTGCAGGCGTGAGCCACTGGCACCCAGCTTAAAGATACTCTTAAACATGCTTAAAAGTGAATTTCACATGAGAAGGGAAGTTATTCCCAAATAAGAGGAAAATTTGAGTCAATTTCAGACATTACTATGCCATGCATCCACATAGCATAAGAGGGAATGCAATGGGGAAAATGCCATTGTGAGAGTCAAATGTTCAATCAAGATAAGAACAAATTCTTCTTTTGGCACCAAAGGTCCTGAACCGAACCTTCTATCATTATTTATATTAGGATCCCTTTTAAAAATATAAATTTGGTAAGCAAATCTGATTCTAACATGTTTTAATAATGAAAATAATAAGAGTTAGAAGCAATTCTTAAAATATACAATTTGCCAGCATCCCATATTATCAACTAGGCATCATTGTCCATGACTAAATGTCATTGTTTAGTGAAATATAAAATGTATACCTACCTTTTTCATATGTATATATGTACACATGTGTGCCCGTGTGTGTATGTGCGTGCGTATGTGTGTGTATAGCAGAAACTGGCATTTTTGCCTAATGGCAAGGGGTAATGCCAGAGAATTAGATTCAACTTTGTGATATCATGAGTCTCTTCGTCTGAGTTCACAATGAATTTGAATAAGAAGAATAATGAAATACAATATTTATATTTTTAAGTAAATTAGTATTTTCAAACAGAAAGCACTATTAGTATACAAAGGGTGATTTATAAATGAACCCAATAACAGATGAAGAATAAGATAGAAACAGGTAATACTTATCTATGTAGTTACTATTTAGCAAGGTCCATATTATTTCATTTTAACAGTAATTATTAAATATTATATAACAGCAACTGACACATATGGAGTGCTTAAGTTAAGCAATGTGGACTCAAACATTCCTCTTATTCACTCTTTGTGTTTACTATGTGCTTGCATTAAGCAAGTACTCAATAAATGGTAATATTCAGTGTCTTATATTTAAAAAAATTTTTTTTGAGAGCTGGGAATATGGCTTAGTGGTAGAGTGCTCGCCTCACATACATGAAGCCCTGGGTTCGATTCCTCAGCACCACATACATAGAAAAAGCTAGAAGTGGCGCTGAGGCTCAAGTGGTAGAGTGCTAGCTAGCCTTGAGCAGAAAAAGCCAAGGACAGTGCTCACACCCTGAGTTCAAGGCCCAGGACTGACAATAAAAAAAAAATTTTTGAGACAAGATCTGGCCTGGTCTGGCCTGGTTGCAAGGATTCTCCTTTCTTTTCCTCTCAAGGGCTGGGATTTCAGTTGTGCACCACCACATTTGGCTTAAATATACATTAATTCTTAAAACTAAAACTCAGACTCGAAAAGTTCCACAAGGAGACAGAATTTTTATGAAGCAGAAGTAGATTCTCAATCCAGACATATTCCAAAACCTTTGAGACACTAGACATTGGTGAAGTAACAAACTTTAATACAAAACTTCCTACCTCCTTTTGGTTATATTTGATAGCCAGTTTTAGACGGCTTAAATTCATTCTTTCTTCTAGCAGGCCCCGTTTATCAAGAGGTTCATCACTAGATGTGTGGTTTAGGATGACTTCCAATTCACGAGAATTCCGGGCTTGTGCAAGCAAATCTTTAGCAAACATTTTGCACTGTCGGGCTAGTTCCTCATAATCATTCCTGCAAAATGCGGTGGTCTGTTAGAATGGTCGCATCTGTCTTCTAATGAAGTTATTGTGTTATAATTTTTTTAGGAACTTCATTTATAAAGGCATTCTACTGTATATGGTAAATCTCAAAAGTATGAGATTAGAATTCTTCCTATTTAAACAATAGACTCATGTGCTAATGAAGTTAGAGGGTAGAAAAAAGTTACATTTTAACCATGACTTCTGGAGAGCATAAAAGTACATACTACTGTCATATCAAGATGAAATAAAATTCAGTCTCCAGAAACCCCACCAGAGAGACCAGCTAGGAACCTTATTGCTTTCTTCTTCGGAGGGCTCCAGGGATGCTCTCCCATAAGGACTATCTCAGCTTACCAAGAGCATGACCGTGGTTATGAAAGGGCAGGGAGCAGAGGGGGAGGAGCAAACAGTACCCGGATCTGTTCCTTTGGGGAAAATGCCAAGGCAGTGGCACCAAGTGGTCGTCATCTATTCGACGTAAATAAATGTAAGCTATAATTCTGCTCATGAAGAAACGCAATGGGGAAAAATTAAAACAAAAGACCTTATAGGATTTCCAGTTTCCATTCGTTCATACCTGAATTCCACCTCCACAAGACTGAGTTCCTTCAAGTCAGCACTCAGCTCAAATGCTCTCAGAATGGGGTCTTCTTCTGTTAGCATTATCAGAGCTGGACTGGCCAAACATCTGTATATATCGAGACGAAACCTATGATACAATCAGATTATGTAAGAAAATCTTATACACGCATAGTTAGAGGTTTAACCTAAAATGTTTATAATCGCATAACATATTATAAAATTAAAAGGAAATACCAATGAGAATAAATATAAGAAGTTATTATAAGATGACGTCTATAAAAGGAGCAATATTTTAAATAACCTGTCTGAAAGGAGAAATATTTAAAACAAATAATCTGACATGCAAATATTGGATCTGCATCTATAACTTTAAAAATTTTTAATGTTATTATAAAGGTGATGTACAGAGGGCTACAGTTAGGTAAGTCAGGTAAAGAGTACATCTGTTACTTTAAAAAATTGTTTTATTGTCTTTCTTCATCGACTCACAATTCCTCGGCTGGATGTGGTAGCCTACGCCTATAACTTCAACACTCAGGAAGCCGAGAGAAGAGGACCATTAATTCCAGCACAACCTGGGGCGACGTAGTAAAAGAAAAAAGAAAAAGAAAAAGAAAAAGAAGCCAGGCGTCGGCGGCTCACACCTGTGATCCTCGCTACTCAGGAGCTGAGATCTGAAGATCATGGTCCAACCGAGGCCCAGGCAGACAAAACTTGAGAAACTCTTATCTCCAATTAAGCACTAGAAGCCAGAAGTGGAGGTATGGCTCAAGTGGTAGAGACCAGCCTTCAATGAGATATATGCTAAGGGAGCATGAGGTCCTGAGTTCAAGCCCTCGTACACAAGCGCGCACACACACACACAGTATTTTTTTAATCATAGCAATTTGCATAACTACAGTCGTCAAGTATCCTTCCCATGAAAATAGTCCCTAGACATTACCATCCCTTGGAATATCACCACACGCAGAAGAAAACACATGTGTGAGAGCGGCTTGGGAGGGATGTGACACGTTTGTAGGAATGAATCCATTACCACAAGCACAATCCCAGGCTCTTGACACAGACATCAGCCTATTCCCGAGGGCGCTGCGCCTCTACAAGGCCCTGCCTCTCAGGACGACCACACTGCAAACCTCATTTGAGCATGTGTTTTGATGGGGGGGACCCAGATCTAAACCATAGTAAAGACCAACACTGAAAATCATCTTCTCAAGTCCAGACCAGACCCATGGATCTCACATAACACGACTATGTACTGCTCCACCTGCGAGCACATCTACAAAAAGCAGAACACGCTGGCAAGCAAAGAGGCTGGAAGTCTGGCTTTTATAAGGCTCCCCAGTCTCACGTCCCTTCAAAGAGGCACACAGAGAACCACTTTTTAAGAGTCAGCATCATGGACTTACGCCTCACTGCTTCACCTGTGTGTTTATCAAAAGCCGCCCTCTCTGACCTGGAATGCCGGAGACTGTCCTTTTTGTTTTTCGCAGAACACAACGTGCACTCGCAGCCGACGGCGTGGGGCTTGGGCAGAGACACATCCTGCTTTAACAGCATCGTAAGGATCTCATAGTTGTTACGATGAGCAGCTAAAATGACAGGTGCAACGTCCATGGTTGTTGAATACTCAGGGTTCTGAATTCGTTCCATTAGTTTCTGAAAAACAGTTACATAAATGCACAAAAGTTATTATGTATGATTGGAAATATATTTAGTTAAAGGGTGAAATGAAAAAAATAGGAAGGCTAAAGAACTGAAGAAAACTTAAGAATTATTTTAAGGAATACGATTAAACACTTTAGACTAATACTTTGCAACTTGGAACCTTAATTCTAATGATTAATTTGGTATTATTATAATAAGCAACAACCTTCAATAGGTTCATGGAACCTAGAATTCATGGAACTAGGATTCTGTTTTCTAATAAAGAAGTGAGGGTACTTAGAGAAACACCTGAGGAAAAAGCATTTAATTTTGACAGGATTGTAGAAACATGCTCCACAAGGATAAAGAACAAGTTTAGAAAAAGAATGTAATGAAAAAATGAAGCATTAACCACAGGTAGAGCATCAGAGCATGATACCAATGGGGCTACCGGGAAAGGTAGGAGACAGGAAACGCTCGTCATTTGCGTCATTCTCTCTCTACACATTCTCCATCGTCATCTGTACTAATCCTCTAACAAACACACAAAAGCCCTACCAATCATAGACACTAGTTACATTCTTCTCCCCATTTGATTCCCATAGCAGCCTGAAAAACTGAGCATGGTTAATAAACCACGAAGAAACTGAGGCTCAGAGAAGTTAATGTGCCCAAGCCACACAACAGAGCACCAGGGTGCTGATCAGAATCCACCTTTGCTTTACTCCGGAGCCTGAACTCCTTGAACTAGGCGGGCCCAATGGGCCTAGTGATGTCATGCAATGAGGACAAAATAGTAGTAATTTGAGAATCAGGATTACATAAAAGGTTGGCTTTTTATGACTAATGCATACTCTTTCCAATTATTTCTCACTTGTTTGCAGAGGTTTCCCTGAAAGCTGTTTGATTCCAGTGTAAGCTCATCAAGTTCACATTTTAAAAAGTAGGGTACACTCATAATAAAGTATCTGAAAAATACAGAAGAGCAAGGAAGAATAAAAATGCCCATATTCTTTCTACCCAAACAACATTTCATAATACAGAATTCCCTTAAACCTGTCTTTACCACTCTCCCTTTTAAGGACATCTTTTAATAAAATAGGTACGTTAAGGATCAATTATTAACAACCATAGTTCTTAATATTTCAAAGATCATCTCATAATGATCTTTAATAATCTCATAAAGATATAGCTCAGGATATTTCATGTAAAACAAGAGATGTAGAGAATTTTGCATGAAACTTCAGGTCACTGATGAAATAATAGCAGTTCCTTCGTCTTTAAAAGACTATCTTAAATATCTTTTCTGAGTATAATCAGTTTATATTCAAGTTATTTAAAATGTTTGTTTTACTATATCCCCACAGTAACAAATGTTATTAAAATGTTACTTAACAAATGTTATTTAAATATGATGGGATAAATATCTCATTTTAAATGAACACTTATTTGATTAACAGTAACTATCTTCCTAATTACAAAGTAAAAATTTTTAAAGGAAAAAAGAAAACTCTTACTTACAGTCAGTCAGTAACTGTTAGCAATTCTAGTACCTAGCATACTACACTCCTTTGTGCCCATGAGATGTAAGTCAAAAGGCTAGAAATAGGCACACCAAAATAGGAGAGCAACTGCAAGATAGATGGCAGAAAACTAAATAGGAGGAATCTAGATGGGATAGGGTTCTGGTCCTGTGGATAAGGGCTGCATTCTTAAAGGCCTACTTATATTACCTGTTGGATTCTTACTATCACTTAAGATAGGAGGTCCTATCTCTGAAGAGAGTGACACTTTTTTTTTTATTTAACATTTTTGTTTTATTTTTTGCCAGTCCTGGGCCTTGAACTCAGGGTCTGAGCACTGTTCCTGGTTTCTTTATGTTCAAGGCTAGCACTCTACCACTTGAGCCACAGCGCCACTTCTGGCCTTTTCTATATATGTGGTGCTGAGGAATCGAACCCAGGGCTTCATGCATGCTAGGCAAGCACTCTACCACTAGGCCATATTCCCAGCGTGACACTTTTTTTTTTTTTGGTGGTGGTAGGGACTGAACCTAGGGCCTCCACGCCTGCATTCTACCAATCAGCCAAATAGTCACAGTTCTGCAGTAGCCTAAATGAGGAAAAAAAGGCTCGGTTAACATAAGATAAAGTATGAAATCTTGCAGTGCTCCTATAGTTCTCAGACAGGGGTAGAAAGTCTGCTACCAATTTATAACTAGTCCTTAAAAGAATAACTTTTCTGAGTATAATCAAGTTTATACTCAACAGTTATTTAAAATGCTTGTTTTACTATATCCCCACAATAACAAATGTTATAATATTTAAATATAATGGATAATAAATACCTCCTTTTGTATGTAGAGTTACTTATATTTTTTTCTCTTAGGATAATTATTTTTCTCCCCATGCTAGGGATCAAACCAAGTGCCTTGTACATTCCAGGCAAACCACCTGCCACTGAACTACTTTGAAGATGTTTGAAGATGTTTGAGTTGTGTCACATGGGGTTAATCTTTTTTTTTTTTTTTTTTGCCAGTCCTGGGTTTGGACTCAGGGCCTGAGCACCGTCTAGCTTCTTTTTGCTCAAGGCTAGCACTCTGCCACTTGAGCCACAGCACCACTTCTGGCCATTTTCTACATATGTGGTGCTGGGGAATTGAACCCAGGGCTTCATGTAAACGAGGCCAGCACTCTTGCCTCTAGGCCATATTCCCAGCCCCACAGATGGGGTTAATCTTGACCAATCATTTGTCTGGTTTTCTGACCATTTCCTTCATAGATGACTAGAGGAGAAAGAACTAAGCTAAGGATACAAATATCTTTCTAGTTCATGACACACGGTGAATATAGGCCCCACCAGTAGTGTGTAAGCCTGCAGTATTCCTGACCACCACTGATTATTCTTTTTTAAAAGTTTGCTGATTTGATAAGCAAAAATAAGTATCTTTTATTTGACTATCAGTAAGTTTTAATGCTTTGTATTTTCTGAGCTTTTATGTTCTCATATGATTTCAATGTTTTTCATTTTCTAATATGATTAACTAGAGATTTTTGCTTTAAATACTTTCTCTTAGCTATTTATTACTTTCTACATTCTGCCTATTGTTTGAACTTCTGTTGGCTCAAAAAATAGCCAAATTCTGCCACTGTATTTTGCTCATTGCTCTTATGCTTTAAAAAAAATCCTCCCACTACCAGTCAACCAAATATTTAACTTCATTTTCTTCCAGTCTTATGCATTCATTGTTTACATTTCAATCTTAAATCCATCAAAAACTAATCTGTATTTTCAACATTACCTGCAGAATATTCCAAACTAAAAATAATGGTCCACACTGGCAAAATTAAGGAAATATCAACTAAATTTTAAAAAGGCTTCCTGAAAGCAATACTATCATTCTTGCAATTATCGACTTCCTTTAAAGTAATATTTCACTGAGTGGAAAAAAAAATCTGTTCTTAAAAAAAATTATATATATATATAATTAATTTGTGGGCAGAAAAACAAGGGCAATTTCAGGAGATCTACTTTCATTTAAAAATCCACGTTAAGAAGTATGTAAGAGTACTAACTACTATAGTTGGTCTTGATGATGGTTTTGATCGATGACTTAGTAGTATATCAACAGCTCCCACTACTTCAGAGTCGATTGCCACCAAAAGTGCATCTGCGGACTTTAAAACAAAAAAAGTTAAAAATGAAGGTGGAAGATAAAAAGGTAAACTATTTCTACGAATTCAGTTTCATTCAACTGTCTTGGGGTACAGTGACGTGAAGGTTCAAAAAACGCAGTTTGCGTGGTGTCCGGGTGCGGGTGCTGCCCGGGAGGCCCTGCCCCTCTACCCCATAGACGGCCAAGGGATGGGGTGGGGGGGAGCGAGAGTGCTGGGCTGGAGGAATTGCTAAGGGGAACGTGCAGGATTTAAAGGGAGATTTTTTTTTTTCTTTCAGGATCTTTACTTTTCAATTGTGGACAAAAAAAAATAAATAAATAAAATAAAATTGTCACACCCCAAACCTATAAAAGAAATCACCAAGGAATGATTACTAGGAGGTAGGGAGTAGGGGACGGGTGGGGAATAACATCACGACTGCAGTAAGGAACAGGGGAGCATGGAGAGCCGGGTGGAGGGGAGGGAGAGGCCTCCGTGCCCTGGCGGACTCCAGGGGTGCACAGGTTTGCCATTGCTGTGTGCGGTCTCAGCAAGGGCAGTCGCCAAAGTTCCCAGGGACCGAGGACTTGCAAGTCGTGTGACAAAGCACACGGTCCCACGTCTGTCTGTCTGGTTTGGGTTCCTTAGGGCTTGGCTTGGTTTGCTTGTATTTAAGGAGAACCCTTAATGGCAGGAGGAAGACACGGGGATTGTGATTGAATCTCAGAAAATGCTCCCATTATTTCAATGTGTATCTTTCTAACCAATCAACGTTCTTGCTGTAACATGAGAATGAACACCCCAAAGAAAGTGCTGAAGTCTTTATGCCACCATTAAGAATCAACTATGTTTTTCCATAGAAAAAAACTCCTACCCAAATGGGAGATTTAGTCAGTTGTGTCATCCCTTACAAATTTTAAAGCACATCGGGCTATTGCCCTTGCCTTTACATCCTAGCATTTTTCTTATGCTTTGTAAATATTTCTCTTCAATTTTAGCCTATTAGGTCAGTTGAAGCAAACAAACGTTTTGAAAAAAGAACTCTATCCATTACTGGCTAAGCATTTCATTTATGACTTTGTGATTTCAACCCATACAGCAGTACCACTGCTCTCAAACACTGGACAAGCACAACCATCGGAAATAGAGCGATGGCTACAACTGAAAACAAAAAACACCCTATGAGGGACCACCACAATCTAATTTTTCCAGCATTATTTCCCAGAAGAAACAGGCCACTTTCAGACAACTGTAAACCAGTTGTCGGGTTCTCCCAAGTATAGTTCAGATTTACTGAATAGGACACAGCTAGGTGAAGAGGCAAGAAGGCAGAAAACAAATTGTTAAAGGTTGACCGTTGAAAAAAATCAAATACTGGACTAATGAAGTCCCTTATCAGTAGAAGCAGTCTAAAGATATTTAACATGAGTAAACATCTTAATACTTTCAGACCATCTGAAGCAAAGCAAAGTGATTACTTTTGCAAAGATTCCAACTTCTGACAGTAAAGTTAAATTATATTCAGATACCACTTAATAAAGAATAAAGATGTACATAAAATGATTCGATGCTTAAAAGGATAAGCTTCAGCTATAAAAAATGTTTATATAAAAATGCCATGTAAATAAAGACTATTGATTTTTTCTATACAAACAATATGTCACTTGATAAGTAAACGGCAGTACTGGTGGGAAAAATCTTAATTATTTTTAAAAACTGACCACTCTTTATTAAACATCTTCAGCTTATTATGTATACATGAGGTTGTTATTATCCTTCTTACTTCAGAATTTGTCTTTTCAACAATTCCCATACTCTTTCCTCTAAACTCTAGCTGCTTCCTTTCCGAATCTACTTGCCTGACTTAGTACTGGATTTTAATACTCTCCAACACTTGGCACAAGACTTTGGTCCTTCGTTCACAGATACAACAACCCCAGCTCCTCCACCCCACAACTCTCTGCTAGTTTAACTTGATTCTTCTTCTTAGTACTCACTGTGGCAAGACATTTTGACATACTGTATCAAAATTCTTGAATCCGGGTGTACCATTTTCTGTCAATGCCATACTTCAAAATTCCAATGCACTTTACTGTGTTTTTTTTTCTCTCTCTCTCTCTCTTTTAATTTCTAAGCAACACAATTAGATTTTTATTTTGGTTCTCTCAATGCCATACTTCCCTAACTGCCTTGACACCTTCAAGCATCCACTTAGTCCTACAAAATGAAACCCTTGGCTTTTCATGTTCTTTATTAAAATGTCTATGATCCCTAAGAATGAGCCTGCACCAGCTCTGTTTCCTGTGATTTCACCATCTCCCAAGATATCATACCCCTGACTCCATAGTACCTCCTTAGCCTGGTCTCTCCCAAGCCACAATCTTTCCCTGTGGCTGTGCAGAACTGCCCGCAGAGACTCCAACTCAACAAACCGTATTTCTCTGCCCCAAGCCTGACCTCTCTTCTGAGCATGCTTGCTAGCATCCTTCTCCTGGCTCGGCATGATTAAGAGCTCCAGATCATCCTGGAATCCTCAGTTCCCACTTTCAGACTAAAATATTCATTAATATCTGCCCCTCCTTCTTTCATAGCATCTCTCAAATCTGCTTTTCCCTTTTCTTTAGTGTTGGGGTTCAAACCCCGGGCTTGGTGCATTCTAGGCAAGGGTGGTGTGCACTCCGCCTCTTCCTCTTCTTGTGGCTATTATTCATCTTGTTACTATTATAGGTGCTCTTCCAGTTCTGGATAGCACTTTCATAATGGAATTACTATAAGAACCACTCGCATAGGCCACTGCTACCTCTACTCTCCCAATTTGTCCTAAATTCAATCGGATTCACTTTCTAAAATACCACTGGACCATATCACACCTCTTCTCAACAATCAGTTAATGACAGTGAATTAAACCCCACTCTCCCAGCCTGGCGTTTAAAGCCTTTTTTTTATGTTTTTCCTGATAACATCCATTACAGATATTTAGTTCAAAAATTCTGTTCACTGACTCTAATAGCTAGGAGAGCCAACAGTGCCTTGCTTCTTAATGTTCTTTTAATATGGATTTTTATTTTATTTTGTCCTAGGGATCAAACCCAGATCTCCCTACGTATACTAGAAACTTTTCTTGATAGCTCCAATCTACAGTGATTCCATCCTTTCCTGCATTTCAAATATTTATATTGAACCACAAATGTTTAAGTATAAAACACAGGCTTTTCAATGGTAGCACTACTGACATTTTAGGTGGACATCTGCTTGTTGTGGCTGCTGTCCCGTGCACTAGAGGGTGTTGAGAAACACCTAGCCTCTACCCACTAGACACCAGTAATCACGTACCTCGACTGTGGGACTGAAACTATCTCCAGATATTTCCCACTGTCTCCTAGTTAAGAACCACTAATACAACGCAAGGTAATATACAAGAAAACATTCTATCACTCCAAAGCAATATACAAGGGTCAAGCATGATTACCGCTCTGCACTTATTAAATATACCTTGGCATTATTAGGTTGCCTTGTAATTCACATACACTCTAATTGTCTACTTCACTTCCAAGTCCTTCAGTGAAGAAGCCATGTTTTGTTTATTCATAGCCACAATCACACCCAGCGGGAGGTCCTGGACATGTGTTGATTGGTAGAATAAGACATAGCAATCTGGACAGAACACAGTGAACTGGAAAGAGCATGGGATTTGTAGTCAGAAGAGTAAATTCAAATCTTGGGTTTGCCTCTACTTATTTTAGAACTTTGGGCAACTCATTAAAATCTATGAGCCTCAGTTTTCCATCTATTAGTACATCCAGAGAGGTGGAGTATGATATTTGTATGTGATCAAGATGTAAAAGAACCATGTATAAAACACAGCAGAATCACTATTCACATGAAACCATATGTGTAAAAACACAAAATTATGGCACAATACCCTTTTATCCAGAATCATTAGGGACTACATTTCCTCATAACCTTGTTTTCTAGTAACTGAAGCTTATGCCTTTAAGTATTTAACTTTGCATTTGAAACTACTTTGATGAAGGTCTTCTGCTCTCAGAAGTACTCTGCAAGTATATTCTTTGTTCTGCAATAATAGATAGTGAATATAATTTAACTTTTCCTTACTATGATAAAATAGCCCTTCCTTGGCACCCTAACATGCAGCTACCTCAGAGATGGCCAGACATGTAATCCTGTCACCTCTTGGCTAAATGTGTCTCATTTTGTTCCCCTGAAGTGTTATTGCCCTTTTCATAGCCTATGTACCTCTTCAGAATACAAAACTAAGAAATGAGAATTGGTAAACTGGGACCTAAAATGAGAAAGAAAAAAAAAAGTCTGAATAAGGGCTCCAGAAGGACTCCTACAACTAAGTTTAATTTGGAAATTAAATTTAGCAGCTACTCGGGCTGCTCAGAAGTACTTTTGACTAACTTTGTGATTCTCAGTTATGTTCTGGATAAGTGACGTTTCTGGATAACTGAAGGCAGCTTCTTTTTTAACTCTAAAAATATCTACCTATGCGCAAGAGAATCTTCTTTGAGTGCTTCCTGATCTCAGTCCAAAAAAACCAACTACCTCATCAACACCAACATAGAGACTTCATGACTACATCCATTTATAAGCAAATCAAAAAGGAAAAGCAAATATTATTACCAAAGTTGCTTTAGGATCTCTACTAGACTGAATTATTTATTCCTTTCTACCTGAACTGCTGTTAAGACAAATTAAAAAAAAATCTATCATTTCCAGTCTTAACACAAAGCACCCATCTTTAGACCTAAGTAAATGTTAAATTTCAAACAAAAAATATTAATAAAAACTTAGGAGAAAACCAAAGTCAAATTATCTTGTTTAATGAGAATTTTTTATTTGTGTATAAATAAGGGCCACAGAAAAGCCTACTCCCCAAACACTTTCAGAACCCTTGTACTATTCTTGGTTACACAATGAAAATAGTAATGATATAGTTAATAAGAAAAAAAGTTGTGATCATTGACTTCTATCAAATGTAGGGAAAAGTGACAACTGAGAGAAAAAAAAGTAGATCAATTAAAAATGTCAGACCTTTGGTCTGTTTTCAAAATGTATTATGGCTCAAAATACAACAGAAGGTGAAAGAGAGAAGGTTAGAAGGCAAAGACAAAGGAGGTTAAGTAGAAGGAAAGATGAAAACATGGCATATCTAACAGTTCGTAGAAGCTGTGGATAAAATTATCTGGCCTTGTACCTGACAACCGTAGTCCAAAAGAAGCTGCAGTATATCCAAGTTTTCGTTCTCAATAGTTATGGTAACAGCATTCCTCCCAAGCACATCTACGCAATTTATGTTCAAGTCCCCTGAACTGTTTTCCTCCAAAATCTTTTTAACCATATAGTAGTCACCTAAATAACAATATACAAACATAACTTAATATTCAAGACATATTAAATAAGAATGACTGTAAAGAAAAACTTAGCTTGTTGAATTAAAAGATTAAAAAAAAACCCTAAACTCATTCTTGTATATGGAAATAAACACTACAAATGTGAAATTTTCCTACTGTGTATCTTGATTTAAAAAATATATTTATGTGTCAGCAGCAAATACAAAACACAAATAGAAAAGTTTTAAGTGAGTAATATGAAATAAAACTTACTACCTTAAAATTCTTAATTTGACAACATAAGGAGAGAAATTCACAGAAGATATATGCAGAGCAATTTAATAAAGAATATCCAGACAGGCAAACTGGCAGCAAGAAAAGAAATGTTTCTTAAAAGAAGAAATTTTATATCTCAGACACACATATACTTTTGCGTCCACATCATAATGGTTAAAAATCTAATAGAGGATACTCAGAAGAGGAAAAGTAGACTTTTGAAAAGTGGTGTCAACATGTATATTTTTACTTGTTGGTATGTATGGTATCTACAATAAGAGAGAAGACTGACTGAAAATCCTCCCCTTTCCTCCTCCCCTCCATCCTCTCTCTCTCTCTCTCTCTCACACACACACACACACTCACACACACACACACACACAGAGCATCTCATTAATGAAGCTACTTAAGTAACCAGGGAACACTCAGTTGACAAATTATGACTAGAACTGCAGTGCCAGATTGTAGCCCACAATCAATCAGTTATCCCATAGGAAATTGGGAACTATTTATTCTCTTTGTCTAATGACAAGATGGTACAGGGCAGGAATAAAGCGAATCAATCGAAAGAGAAATGGCAATTAGAGAAAACAAGCAAGAGTGCCTTGTCTTGCTTCATTTTGCTTTCTAAACATCACATGAATATACACCACTTTAAGTGGCTTGCAAATACAATTATTTCTTAATAAGAAACTGGGAAAGAACAGAGTGGAAACTAGAAGAAAAAAGAAAGTGATTTCATGATACAGAAAAATACTAACATTGGACTAAGTGAATAAGAAAAATAGAGCTCCAGCATGGTGGCACATGTCTATAATGCCAACTACTCAGATAATGAAGCTAGGAGTATTCCAGCCCAGACCCAAAGCGGCAAGACCCAATCTTATAAACAATTCTGGCAAGGTAGGAAACACCTGCAATCCCAGCTATGCAAGCGACAGAGGTAAGAGGGTTGCAGTCTGAGGACTGCCTGGGCGAAAAGCTCAAGACCTTATCTTAAAACAAACTAAAGGGGGCTGGGAATGGGGCTTAGTGCTTGCTTGGCACGCATGAAGCCCTGGATACGACTCTTCAGTACTACATAAACAGAAAAGGCTGGAAGTGGGGCTGTGGCTCACACGGTAGAGTGCTAGCCTTGAGCACAAAGAGGTTTATGGACAGTGTACAGGCCCTGAGTTCAAGCCCAGGACCAGAAAAAAAAAGAACTAAAGCAAAAAAAAGGGCTAGGGGCATGGCTCATTTGATACACCCCTGCCTACCAAGTGCAAGGCCCCTGCGTTCAAACCCCAGTACTACAAAATAGATAAATAAGAAAGATAAGTAGCAGATTCTATTTGCTAAACTATCGCATAAATATGCTGGTATTTTTTTTTTAATCTATAACTTTACAATCCCCACACTGAGAGAAGAGAAGATACTAGTTTTCTTGAAATATAGTTCCTTAATTCCTTCCAGAAGAAGATTATTCACAAAAGAAATACTGTCCCTGTAGCACTACTAATTAAAATTTAGACGCTAATGCTTTGTGGTAGAAACTTAGCAAACACGTCACCAAAGGAATGGAGCCCTAAAAGGTTACCACTGCTGCTGGAGGAGAGCGTGAAAAACCCTTTTTCCAGGTGAGTCCACTGTAGTGTCTTAGCAGTAGGAAAACCATGACAATAAAACCTCGGCTCTGTGACCAGGATACGCCCAAGTGAGGAGTCCTCTTTTTTTGTTTATCTTGCTGGCTGGCTGTTCTGTCACTGGTAAAATAACCACAATCGACTCCCCTTGGTAGCACTTCTCAGCTAGGACAACCTAAAACTTTGGTGATTGAAAGGCTTTCCTGTACAAAGTACTTAAATGCGGTGATGGATGATGGCGGGCTGTGTGTTTCCTCCTTTCTTCCCTCCTAGGCAAATCTCTCTAACCTTTGCCACCATCTACCAACACAGACCTCCCAGCGTCTTTAATTCTTGCCACCCTCCTCTAACCTCACAGGCTTCAGAACCTCTCCACGAACAGCTAAAACAAACAAACAAAAAAGCATCATTAAATATATTAAGGTATTCAGGAAACACTCCCAAAGTTGTTGCACACTTGAAAAACATCCTTAATCCTGAGGTAAACAAAGCTTATGTAAGAAGCTAAAGGTAGCCTTCCTTATAGTGTAGTAATCACAAAGCTAATAGAGCACAAAGTAGGCTGAATCCTTCTTCCTTTCCAGATCACTCTGACCTCGTGTGTGAACGTTAAGACGAGACGGGCTCAAACCCTAATTAAATTTCCCGAAAATCAGTCTTCATGAAGAGTTGGCAGGGACTGAGCCTTTTTGTATGCTTTTTTTCTCCATAAGAATTCATTACTGGTCATCAGCAAATCAGAGGCTCTATGTGAACATATGTCCACAAGTGTTCCCAAAGGACCATCTACTGAACAGTTAAACTAAGTGAGAAAGATTAATGAGTCACAGTTAGTTTAAGTTCTTCCTAAATAAAATACTAGCTATCCTTGTTCCAATGAGTTGGCAAGAGAGAAACGACAGACTCTTATGAATAAAAGAGGCTCATGATCACACGCTCAATGAGAAAGGAAAAAGACATGAGCAATAAGTATCATGCCTTACTGGTTAATAAAATTCACCTAGAAAGTGAACTCCTTTCAATTAGCCTTTGAATTATAAAGTTCTGTGTCTAGAAATAGGAGCAGTGGCAGACTCAGACTTATGATTACTGGAACAGAAACTGAATTTTCTCAGAAACTGGTCCAGAAAAGGGCCCAGTTTTTAACCTATTAGAGGTTCAAACCCATTATGACAAATACGTAATAGCCATCATGAAATGGCTACTACTGGGGTTAGCTTTTCCTGCCTCTATTGGACTTACTTACATAAAGGCCAGTCATTATAAACTAAATCTTTTCTACTTTGCTTACTCCTTTACCTATACACTTCTCTAAGGACCGCCCATTCACTGACATACACATGACCATCATATTTCCACAAGTTTGGCTTTAGAAATTCCTAGATTCTTCTTAGGTATATAAGGCTATGCGCACACACGCGCACACACACACACACGCACACATATCTGGCTCATTGAGTTGTAAGGATTTAAGGAAATGGTCTACAAAGAGCCTGAGCGCCCTACTCCAACAGCTATTTTAGTACACCTTTGCCACCTGGTCTGAAGATGCCAATGCAATGTGAATTTTAGCTACTTTAAGAAAATTTTCACTTTTAGATTTTGTTTGCCTAACACCAAAAAAAGTTTAAGAATATTACTGAACACAGACATGTAAACAATATACACACTATCACATGAATTCATTTTTATTTTATTTCACTATTTTTTTTTCATTTTTTAAAAAGGGTACTGGGGATTGAACCCAGAGCCTTGTAAATGCTAGACAAGCCCCTCTTACTACTTGAGCCATGCCCTTAGCCTCTCTCCAAGGATCTTAATGTTATAAAATGAGTAACTGACAAATATCAAGCTGTTTCAACTTGTGCCATGGGTAGTCTCAGAACCTGCTATCAATTTAAACGTTTTTTTGTTTGAGATATATCTTGCAATAATCCTAAATCTACACAGCATCCGAATACCTATGCCTTGTGTAGTTGCACAGGTCTGTAATCTCAGCACTTGAAAGGACTCACCATGAGACTGTTTTTAAAAAAAACAAACCAAAAGAAAACTTAAAAACTCTACACCAAGCATATTCCATGATAACATTTCTCTGCCTGCAACTTGACTGGAATATCCAGTTTCTTTTCTTGTTATATTTCCTGTTGGCTTCTAAATAATCACAATGAAGTAGGGTAGGTGCAGGGGTACTTATTCTACAATAACACAAATTACCCCTCTCAGACAGTTTTTCTCACGCATCCACCCCCCTTTCAGACAATTTTTGAGAGAATTCAGGCAAGCCATGCTAGCAATATTGGGAAATTTTAAATAATGCAGAGACCACAATTTTGTGATGATAGAGACATTCCATGCTTTACAGTTCGGAGACTGCTCAAAGATGTCTGTGAAATCTTTACAAAGGCTTTCATACTATTTTAATGCTTATAAGACCATGCAGTAGACTTTGTTTACACATCAATATGTCTCCAAAAGTGTGTAAATAAAATTCTATTTCAAAAGCAGTCGGAGGTAAGAGAGGGCATTGTTTACTTAAAACACACTCAACACAGGCGGACAGGCAAGGAGTCTTCTGTAATTAATCTTCCCACAGTGTAAATGGTCCTTCGGATGTATGTTTGGAAGTCTGCACTGTTCTAACAGAGTTTTGTTTTTGTTTTTTTTTTTCCTCTAGGCATGCATGGCCTACATACAGCACAGCAAAGCTACGTATTTTAGAAACAAAATTCTCAGTGCTTCTCGTGTAGGACAAAAAAAGCCATCTGTGGGCAACGTCCTACTCCTTTTTATTATAGGCATCACTCGGGGGGCATACTTACAGGCCGGCTTCTTTCATAGACCATAAAAATGACCAATTTCTAGATTTTTCTTTTTTAAAGCACACTAAATGCATTCTGCCTAAGTTCGCCCTGTAGTTATTTTCCAGTACCTTGATCTCCCAAAGAAGGCTCTGGAGCAATAAACCTTCCCCTCCCTTTGGCAACAATGCATACAGACCTTCTTCAGTTTATTATTGGAAGTTGGGGGGAAGGGGTTGTGGGGGGGGGTGGAGATGGAGAAGCAGAATCTCTTAAATCCCATTCTCCTGGGGATATTCGAGATCCCAAATTCCTTTAAAACAAACAAAAACAACAAAAACTTAAAACAGGGTGAAAATGCCCTTCAAGGGAAGGCCTCGGAATGTGGGGGGGCCAGGAAGGGCTCCCCAAAAGGCAAGAAGAGGTGGGGGGGGGGGTAGAGGAAAACGGGAGTAGACTAGCTAGTAGCCTGGGGGAGGTAGGGCTCAAAGTGGGGTCCTGACGCCCCCCCCCCCTCACACACGCACACCTTTGGGGAGGGGGGCGAGGCCACGCCCACTCCACGCCCACCGGCCGGGGGCGGGGCCTCGGGCCCGGGCGGGCGCGCGCGCGGCGGGAACGGACGGCCGGGGCGCGGGGAGAGGCCCGGGCCCCGCGCCTCCGGGGTTGGGGTGTGTGGTGGGGGGGGTCCCCCCCGGCGGGCTCTCACCCTTGTCGCACGCCAGCAGGAAGAGCTTCTCGTTGAGGGTGTTCTCCTCCTTCACCTCCCGCACATCCTTCAGCGCCATCACCTCGTGGGGCGACGCGGATGGGGAGGGCGGCGGGGAGGAGGAGGGGACGCCCGGCAGGTCGGTGCTCGGGTACAGGGCCGCCATCATCGCGGCCCACGACGGGGGCAGGCCGGGGGACGGCGGCGGGGCTCCCCCCGACCCCGACCCCGGCCCCGAGAAGGGGTGCGTGGTTCCCCCGGCCGCCGCCTCGGCGGCGCGCGGCCCGTTGGCCCCGAAGGGCGTCGCCTCCCCGCGGAGCCAGCACTCGCCCTCCACCGACAGCCCCAGGTTGGTGGCGGCGCCGGCGCGGCCCCGGGGCCAGCGCCCCCTCCCCAGCCGCCGGCGGCCGGGCCGCGCCGCTCCGCGCCCGTCCGGGGACGACAGACTGGAGCGCGCCAGGGCGGCAGCCGAGCGCGGGGCCGTGCCAGGAGCCGCGGGGGCCGCGCGGGAGGCGGCCCGGCCCGGGAGGAGGACGAGGGCAGACGGGGGCGGGGGGCGGCGGGGCGGGGGTCGAGCGGAGAGCGGCTCGGACGGGCGCGGCTCCTCGCGGCCGGCCCCGCGGCGCCCGCCCGGACAGGATGGATGTTCGCGGCTCTCCCCTCACGTCATCCTCATCCCGGGCGCCGGCGACGCCGCGGGGGCGGGGCCTGCGGGAGGGGGCGGGGCCCGAGGGGGGCGGGGCCCGGAGAGGGCTGCGGGGCGTGCGGAATGGATGGGGGCTTTGGTGGGCGGGGACCGGGGCGGGGCTAAGGGGCCGGTGGGCGGGGCCTGAAGAGGGCTCCGGCCTGGAATTGGACGCGCTCCGGAAGGGGGCGGGGCCCGGAGGAGGAGGCTTAGCGAGCGGCCCCGGGGGGCGGGGCGCGCTCGGGGGGGCGGGGCTTGGCGGAGGCGGGGCGGCTGTGGCTCAAGAGGCAGAGAGCAACCCTGGCCTTGAGCAAAGCAGCAGCTGAAGGCCAGCAGCGCCCGGGCCCCGAGTTCGAGCCCCAGCACCCGTTTTCCCCCCCCTCCCCCACTTGGATGCCTGGCTCCAGCCCTTGCGTTTGTATTTTGTGTTGTTTTTCTTTTGACATGAGATCTCCCTTTCTCTTTCCCCAGGTTGGCCTTGAACTCTTGAAGATTCCCCACTCTCCTGGGTTACACGAGGGTTGCATGTTTTTCCTCCAATGAAATAAATATCGACACATTTCTACTTACACAGCGTTTTGTTGTTTTTTTTAATTAAATATACTTTGCGAGGAAAAGAACACCCCGAAGTGCCAAATTCCACGGAAATCAGATCGTTTGGGGAATATCACGGTGGAAAAAAAAATAAAATAAAGAGAAGACAGCACAATGTAAAGAATCTCATAAAAGAGCAAGAACATACAATGATCTTCAAATAAGAAAACAATCATCAAAATATAAAAGGGAAAGAGAGATCTCTTGTAGAAGAATACATTTTCAAATATCTATCTACCCGTTGATCATTTCATTCTAAAAAATATTCTAAACTCGTGGACACACTGCTATGATCAATGGTCCAAGGAGGGGTCGCAGTGGAGCGGAAGTGACAGTATTCTTGCTACACAGCAGTCTTGCTTGCTGGCACAAAACAGGGAAAGGTGGAGGGAGTACATTTCTGAATTTAGCTGGGAGAAACAGGATTGGGATGCGGCTAGACTATTAGGAGAAAAGAAGGGAGGTCTCAAGTTTTAGCTATTCCTGAATACCAAAAATATGAAACAGACACTGCCAGTTTAAAGAAGACTATGGGGGGAAATGCGGAACTAGGTGGAACGTTGGTGTCGGCGGGCGTATTCTACATTATGTCAATTCCCCTAGAGAGCCAAACTGGCAAGTGTAATATACAGATGGAATAGTGCCATCATGTTCTAGCTGTGTTTGGCTACAAGTATTTGAAAGGAATCAGGTGAAAAAAATAATGCACACAATCATAATGAATATTTTTAAAGGAACTCTTCACGTGAGCATGTGTGTAAGTAGATATACACACATTTCTCTAAAACCATCCTACCAGCATATAGTATATACTACATGTCACAGATAAAGTTCTATTACCAAACTAGGATATGCAAAATAGCAGTGTAGTTCAAATTAAAGTATTAAAAAGCTCCTGCTACTTATACAAAGAGTGGACTCTGGTATTTATTCAAGAATTAGCTCTCTTATACATTAAAAAAAATGCTGATAGGTTGTACCTATAATCCTAGCTATTCAGGAAGCTGAAATCTAAGGATTGAAATCTGAAGGCAGTCAACGAAGGAAAGTTTGTGAGACTTCGCTCTTATTAACCAGCAAGAAGTGGCGGTGTGGCTCAACTGGGCACCATCCTTGAATGGGAAAAGGCCAAGCAAGAGCTTGAGGCCCTGAGTTCAAGTCCCAGTACAGGCACAAAAAAATAATCATGCTAATGAGCAATACTTGTCACTTTCAGATTTTAGACATTATAGAAATTTACAGAATAGAGTTTTACATCACATAATCAGAAGAAGAAAATGAATAAATTGGAGTCTGGCTATATTTACGATCAAAATTAAATAGCACATCAAAAAAAAATCCAAACATTTCACAACAGGACCTGAAAAAACTTTTTTGATCTTTTAAAGCCATGAAAAAAGAGGGAATTTATCTGGTTTTGATAAAACTTTTAGGAAACAAAAATAATTTCATCATGAAATATCAAGTTGATAATGAACCATTCTAGTATCAGTATCAAGAGGTAAATTATTTGTGTTATCCAAAAACAAACAAAAAAAAGGCTGTCAGGTTCTAACTAATAGGAACAGGGTATTGAATTCATTCATGAACATAGAACTCTATTTTCAGCATACAAATACTCTGATTTTGTACACGCTACATTTCAAAATTCTGTAAACTGTGAGGCATTCCGTGTATTTAGTGTGGCAGAAAAGCGCATTAAATGTTGCGTTATTTTATCCTGTTCAGCCCTTTTCCCATTAAGCACGCAAACACGGTCATCACCATTTTCGGTTTCACTTCTACAAGGTCGTCGGGTAAGGCATAGATCCGAGCACCGATCTTTCGAGCGACGGAGACGGCATACCTTGAAAAGACAAGGAAAACCATCTTGGAATCTGTGGTCAACTGGTTTTCACTGGACAGGTGTTCACAAAAGTGTACAAACATTTTGGTAAGATTAACTCCACAGAAAAGGTTCAGGATGGGACTTAAATCTCATTCCCCATTCAAGTCGTACTTTATAACACGTGAAACCTTTCCTGTAAGGATTTTATTAATCCTTTTCTCTTTCTTTCTTTCTTTTTTTTTTTTTAATACAGGGTCTGTATTACCCAGATTAGCCTCAGCCTTCCACGTGCTGGGATTGCAGGTGTATACTACCATCCTCAGCTCCCGGAAGCATTTTAGGGAATTTATAAGCCGTGAAAGCTTACTTAGCATTGTTCAGTTTGTCCTCATCAGAAAGGTTTTCTCTCTTGACCATTTCTTGACGAACAGCGTTCGGTGCAATGGCATCTATCAAGTCTAGGACAGGTAAACTTGTGCTAATTGATTTATCCTAGAAAATAAAGAGTACATTAGCGTCCGTCAACATGGTACCCTTTCGTTTTCCTCAGTATCGGCCTCTTCTGCTCCTACTCACATAACTGAAACCAAGCGATAAATTGTCTTTGGATTTAGTAAGCTTTTCTGCGGCCATTTGATATATGACTTTTCTTCTATCTTTCTATAAATGATAAAGAATTGTCACCTACCTGACTGTACCATTTGTGGACATGACACTTCCTATGGTGCTAACTATAGGATCTGTTCTGTAAAAAGAAAGTCACTTTGGGAAGGGAATAAATGGATTTTCAGTTAACAATTCACAAACTCTGGTGATATTATATTTCTTAGGCCACGAATTCAGAAAGGAGTGAAATCAGCAGAAGCATTGTTCTTGTGGCTTGGTGTTGTAACTTATTTAGTCCTCATTTTTAATCCAAACAGCGTCATGACAAAGGAGTTAAAAATCCCTTTTCTGGGCTGGGGATATAGCCTAGTGGCGAGAGTGCCTGCCTCGGATACACGAGGCCCTAGGTTCGATTCCCCAGCACCACATATACAGAAAACGGCCAGAAGCGGCGCTGTGGCTCAAGGGGCAGAGTGCTAGCCTTGAGCGGGAAGAAGCCAGGGACAGTGCTCAGGCCCTGAGTCCAAGGCCCAGGACTGGCCAAAAAAAAACAAAAAAAAAATCCCTTTTCTAACGATGAAGAAGAACATGAAGTTTAGAAAGCCACTGAGTACAGTACAAGTATTTGAACCTGTAATCAACTCATTCTAATGCCAAGATACTCTGTTTGGGACTTATTTTCCAAGGCGAATACAACATGGACCACTGAATTCCAATAGACTGGGCGACAGCTGAAGTTGGGCCTCAACCTGAATTCATTCTAGCCTTTACCGGTCCTTGCACAAGTGACTTGTTTTCTCTGGGTGGTCACAATCTGCCTATAGAATGTGCTCACTCCCTCTTCTGTTTCCATCCTAACAGAATCCCTATTTTTGCTCTGTCTCTAGACTGCTCTAGGGACCTGCAGCGCTTGTTCCAGAAAGTTCCAACCCAATGCTCCAGAAAAGACCATAAATGGATCTCGACTGGGTATTCTCAGTGCAGAAAGGATGTTAAACGTACTGCTTTTCTAGCACAAAGTACACACTGTGTAAACAGTGTATTACACTCTCAATTTTAATGGGAAAGAGTGATGGGGGGGAAGTGTCCAAAAATGTTCCTTGCGGGGGAGGGGGGACAATAATGGGAAAAAATAAACAGGTTGTAAAACACTAGTCTCATTAACAAATTAACAAGATAGTCCTTTTTCCTTCTTTATTTTTCGGTTGTAGAGCTGGAACTCAGGACCTGGGTGCTGTCCCTGAGCTCTTTTGCTCAAGGCTAACACTCTACCACTTTGAGCCACAGCTCCACTTCTGGTTTTCTGATGGTTGGTAGGTCCTAAGAGTTTCACAGACTTTCCTGCCCCGGCTGGCTTTGAACCATGAACCTCTGATCTCAACCTCCTGAGCTGATAGGATGACAGGCCTGAAGCTACCAGCACGCTGGCTGACAAGGTGTTTCTATCCTTTCATTTGGGCCTCGTTCAATCAGGCTACAGAGAGCCAGTGAGTCCTTCCTATAACCAGAAGAAGCAGTTGGGGGAGGGGGGGTGGGGAAGGGTGGGGGGATGGGAGGACAGGGACTTGAGGGACTGGAAGCTAGCAGAGCTGGTATGTCAGATGGCAAAGCAGAGGAGGGAAAACCCCAAGTCTTGAATGCCCTTCAGTAACTGGCTCAACTAACCATGAAGTCAACCATACATCTCGATTTCAAAATCCAGGTTGTTCATTACTTTTAGGATAAGAGTCTTGCTTTCCACCTGGGTATCCCTGATTCATGATATGGGGGGGGTGGGGGTGGTGTCCTGAGATCACAAAGCTGGGATCACAGGCATGTGGCTACCATGTCCGGAGTCTCAACAACTTTTCTGTCCAGACTGGCTTGGAACCTTGATCCTCCCAATTATAAAATCTTATCTCCTTACAGGTTCTTATATAATAAAAAGTAAAGACCTCTCAAACCCCCTCAATGTCGCTTGCTCCTTCCAAGACAGAAAGGGAGGAGATAAAAAGCACCTGAACTAGGACTAGGACCACATCTCTGCCAACATTCAGTTTCCTGTCAAGCCCACTGGCAAAGACAGGAAGACTGAATTCGTACCCCCTCTGACATTCGTCCCGCTCCGCGACGGCGTTAAACAGCGCAAGGCAAAGCAAGGAACGCCGGGAGAGCAGAGGAGCTCCTCCCATCCGTTGGCACTTTACTAGTTCATCACAAAACGGCGCCACCTGCTGTGTTTCACAGCTCATCAAGTCACACACACACACACAAGGCTCGATGAGGGGACGTGTGCAGGCAGACATGCTCGCGTGCAAGCGCAGGCGTGATGAGGACGGTGTGGGGGCGGGCGCGAGCGCGGATGGAGGAGTCACAATGCTGACGGAGTGTGAGGTGCATGACGAGACCACACGACAAGACCCGTCTTCTCCTACCAGGTTTCTCAGCGCCCACTTGAGTCACGGGCGGGGGGCTGATGTCGGAACAGTTCTGAGACTGCGGCTAGAGAGGACAAGCCAGTATAGCGCCTATAGAGACAATGGGGTTTATCTTTCTCCTCCGTTTATTTGACAACTGAATTAGTATTCTTTTCTTCTTGGCTCACTTCTGTGTCTTTCTTCAAAGTACATTACCACAGTCTACTCACTTGCATTTCTACTCAACAAGACAACTAAAAAAAAAAAAAAGAATTCCAACTGAATAGTTCTAGCTTCTACATGCCCAATACTATACCTAAACGTCGTGTGTTTCTGAGATACAGTACCAACATGATTCTGAGCCTAACAATTGTCCTTTCCATTATTTAAAAAAAGTTCCTTCCACTAAAATTTATTTTAAAAAATGATTACCTTAAAGCTGGAAATAGAAGTGTTTTTGTTTGCATTTTTAAGCGTCTGATTGACCCACTTAATGATAATGTCGTCATTCACTTTTTCCCCATCTCCAAGATCAGATAACACCTTCAGTGTGTACCTGCAACAGACAAGATTTATGCTTGAGACTCACAGGGCCAAGTTAGCTTCCACACCATTCATATTAAACACGTCAGTGGCGCCGGGAATGTGGCTCAGTGGCAGAGTGCTTGCCTGGCATGCATAAAGCCCTGGGTTCGATTCCGCAGTACCCCATGAACAGAAAAAGGTGGAAGTGGCAGGGTAGCTCAAGGGGTAGAGCGCTAGCCATGAACCCAGAGAGGCTCAGGGACAGAGCCTGCCCGAGAGTTCAAACCCCAGGACCAGAAAAAATTAAATTAAATTAAAAAAAAGCATTTCCGAGAGCATCGGACATGGTAATGCACATCTGAAATCCCAGTACTTGGGAGACTGAGGTAGGAGAATCCCCAAGTCCAAAGCCAGCCCACGATATATCGTGGGACCCTGTTTCCAAATAAAAGAAGGGACAGGGAGAAGGAGAAAGGGAGGAGAAGTTCAGTTCTAACATCTCTAATTTTAGTCTGGCATCTGCACTTGATCGCTTTCCAAAATTACAGCGCTCATTCTTCAAAACAAAAACTACCACGTGGTATTTAAAAAAAAAAAAAGTGAAGCAGTTCCTGACAAAGCCCATTTAAGAGGTATTCATAAAAAGTGCTTGTGTTTGTGGAGATTGTCTCCCTTTAACACATAGCTCAGGAGCATCAAGTCAATAGCAAACCTATTACAGCGTCGCTGTATTCTCACACTATGTGTTCCTGGTGCTTATTGGGCTTCAAAGACAGCTGGGACGACCTCGGGAGTGTCGCACGCGGTCATGTACCTTCTCATCAGCTGCCACACCAATGCCAGTGTCAAGGTCGAGTTGCCTTCGTTGAGGTCTTGCCCGGCAATGCCCACCAAGGAGAATTTGGCTTCGTTTTTCCCAAGCGCCACGGCATAGTTACAATTTTCAATCTACCAGGGAGCAAAAGGTTTGGGTTCAAGACGCATCCCTAAAACCCTCTCTCCTGCACCTGTAAACCTAGCTCAATCGTGGGAAAAAGGATAGTTATAATGACCTGTGTGGTGCTCAAATTTCATTGCCCAATAACCACACAAATGCGAGGAATAATTATTCCTATTTTATAGCTCAGCCCTTTCTAATATTTTGTTGTTGTTTTGTTGTTGTTCTACCCTGACCTCTGCAGAGATTTCTTATCACCCATGTCTTAATGCTACAACTCTCTTACTGGGATGTCTACTTTTCCTTTACTCAGGAGAGGTTGAGATCTGAGGATCACAATTCGAAGCCAGCCTGGGCAGAAAAGTCTGTGAGACTCTTATCTCTAATTAACCGGTGAAGACACAAAAAGTGGTGGTGTGACTCAAGAGGGAATACACTAGCAATGAGCAAAAAATGCTCAGAGACAGCACCCAGGCCCTCAGTTCAAGTCCCAGGCACGCACGCATGCACACACACACACACACACACACACACACACACACACACAAAAGAACTATGTGACTCATGAGCAGGGAAGAGAGGGGAAACTAAGGAAAAGCAAAAGGAGTGACATTGTCCAAGAAGAATTGTACTCATTACCTGACTTATAGAACTGTAATCTCTCTATACAACTCCACAATAATAATAATTCTTAATTTAAGAAAAGAAATAAGCACCATAGATATGTATAAAAGTTGTGTTTTTTTTTAGGTGAATTGACTCCTAGTCTATGGGAAAAAAAATAACAGCACTCTGGTTATATAACTAAAACCGGAAGAGAGTAAACAACGTTTTCCATGGATACGCAGGTCAAAGAGAGAATTTTGTAACAAACTGTATTGTGTAAAATGTGGTTCTGTGAAGGACCATCTGTTTTGAAGTTTGGACAAAATTCTGGGGAGAGCTGATGGAGGAAAAACCGAGTTTGGGGTGTCAAAGTAGAGGCCTACTGAAGATGCTGATAAGGCTGGCAAGGAAAGGGAAACTGGAAATGGGTCTTCATGTAGGATGTGTGCTGTTTATAGGAGTGCTTGGCTTCAAATTTGGCAGAGCCCTTGCAAGATTTGGAGCAATACCAAACTAGAGAAGGAATTAGAAATTAGGTTGCTGGGGGAAGCCAAAAGCCCTAAAATATATATATATGTATATTTTTATATTATTTATATATATAAATATATATTTTCCCCCTAAGGATGGAAATACAGAAATAAAGGACTCTTATGCAGACACTGGTGGGCCATGCCTGCAGTGCTAACGACTGGGAAACAGAGATCTGAAGGGTCATTGCTCACGTCTGTAATCCTACTACCAAGAAGTGGAGAGCAAGAGGACTGGGGCTCCTGGCCAGCTTCAGCAGAAAAGCCTGTGAAACTCCATCTCACCAGAAGGCACTGAGCACTGAGGCATGAACGGATCATCCTAGCTACAACTGGGAGCATGAAATGTGAACAGGGCCCAAGTGCAAGGACAGGCAGACAGTGGAACCCTATCTACTAAGTGCACAGTAGAACTGGAGGGGTGGCTCGGCAATACAGCATCTGCTGAACAAATCTGAGACCCCAAGTCTTAAGATATTAAAAAAAAAAAAAAGACCTGCAATCCAGCAATTCCACTCCTGGGCGTTCATCCAAAAGATTACAAATCGGGATGTGGTAAAGACATCAGCACAAACATGTTCACTGCCATGCTGTTCACCACAGCCAAGCTATGCAATCAGCCCAGATGCCTCTCAGAGGAGGAACGGACCGACCGAGAAAATATGGCCTATAACCACAGCGGAATTTTACACATCCATTAGAAAGAACAATAGCGTACTTGGAGAAATGTGAAGCAAAGTTTGGCCAGGCCCAGAAAGACCAAGGATTCATGTTTTCCCTTATATGTGGAAGCTAGCTGCAGCTTACACACTGAAGTAAAGGCATTGGGTGGTGTGCACGTGTATACAAACATACTAACTGAAATACAGTAGGTTCAAGGAGGAACTCAAATAGTGTAATTGCTTACAAAGGCAGAAAGTTCAGCAAAATAAAAATAACCAGGAAGTGGGTGCTCCAAAGGTGTGGGGGTAGGGTCGAGGGTAAAGGGATGAATGAATGAAGAGAAGGGGAGGATGTGCACAAGAACCGGTGTACACCTTACAAAATTAAGAACAGCGAGGGGCAGGGTGGGCAAGGGACAGGTGGGTGACGTTGATCAAGATGCGCTGTATTCCTAGACTGCTTTGTTACACGGCAGCTCCTTTTGGACAGTTACTTAAAGATAATTTTAAAAATTGAAAGGAAAAAGAAAAAAGAAGTCTTGGGCCAAAAATTGAGCCTGAGAAATAGCTAGAGCTGTCAGGCTGAAAGCCGAGAGACCTACGAAAGTTGAGGGAAACGCGGAGAGCGCAGTCTCCCAGAGGATGGGAGCCACGACCGCTCAGCACGGCCAGTGGACACAAGCGAAGCCAAATACAACACTGAAGAAAGGAAGGCAGGAAGCCGTAACTGCCGGCTCGAGGAACTTCACAAGAGCAGAAACGCTCATCAAACTCATCCCGGTGGCATTGTGTCGTGAAAGGACGCCTCATTTTTAAAGAAAAAATAAATTCAACATCTTGGATTTGTCTCAGACTCTATGTTTTGTCTTATAAATAGCTAGTGCTCGAAAGGAAGCAATCTGCATATGATTCATTTATGACATTTTATAATTAACATTTAAAAAAAAACCCTGCAGGTATGATGAATCTTCCCTTTGGCATCTGAAATTACGAAGAAGAAAAAAAAAAAAAACTTAAGTGAAATTAGTTAACATTTTCCAAATTCCTATTGCCACAGTAGAAAACTACAGGCAAATCAAATACAAATTTAAAATGCAGGCAGTTCAGTCACTTGAAATACTGAAAAAAAATCTGAACATAAATAACATAATTATACTATCATACAACCCATTCAGGGGCTCGTAAGGCTAGCGCTGCACCCCTTTGAGCCACAGCTCCTCATCTGGTTTTCTGGAGGTTCACTGGAGATAGGAGTCTC
Organism: Perognathus longimembris pacificus; assembly: GCF_023159225.1. NCBI lineage: Eukaryota > Metazoa > Chordata > Mammalia > Rodentia > Heteromyidae > Perognathus > Perognathus longimembris. The sequence goes on from NC_063186.1 coordinate 2,363,730, forward strand.
ATGGACTTTCCTGCTCAGGCTGGCTTTGAACTCCAGTCCTCAGATCTCAGCCTCCTGAATAGCCAGAACTACAGGTGTAAGCCACCAGCGCCTGGTCATTTAGCCATTTTTAATACTCTGCAGTTCAAGCCTGACCGTGGCTTGAACTTGGGGAATCGTATCCTCCCTCGGCCTTGTTCGCTCACGACTGCCACTCTACCAATGGAACCACACCTCCACTTCCAGTCTTTTGCTGGCCAATTGAAGATAAGACTCTTGGGATTTGCCTCCCCAGGCTGGCTCAAAACGATGATCCTCTTGTCTCAACCTCGTGAGGAACGAGAATTGTGAGTGTGAACCCAGCGGAATATATGTCCAGGACAGACTGAGGAAGCTGTGCAGTTAAAAAGAACGCACTTAGAGATCACCTCGGAGAACATTAAACATTGTAGCTCGCTCTAGACAAAAGCAGTGACAAGGGTCTGACCGGGAAGGCTGCCTTCATCTTTCTAAATATTTATTAAAGCAACATATTTGGGGCGAGAGGAGAATTGTGGGGAGAGAGCACACTTTGCTGAGCCTTATGAGATTCTAAATCTGCCATTTCGCTTCACAACAAGAACGCCAACTCCCCAGTTATTCCATTCACCTTTTTCATGTTCCCTCCAAGGGCTGGGTAGGGAGGCTTGTTGACCTGGTTCCAGTTTACAGGCACTCGGATCATTTCGTAGAGCTGGAAGATCACTAACGCATCGGCCAGGTCACTGAAATGGAAAACAGGCAGGAAGAGCAGATGAGGGGAGGAAGGGTGTGGGTACCAGTTACAGTAGGCATACTGCAGACGGACAGATGGACGGGTAGATGGAGGGAGAGATGTCTGCTAACACAAGGGGATTCGCTTGGTATAGTGGCTCATGCTTGAAATCCCATATACTCTTCTGGAGGCTCAGATCAAGAGGATTGCAGTTCAAGGCCAGTCCAAGGGAAAAGAAAAGTTTGTGAGAAATCCTCTCCCTCTTCCTAACAGAGAAATCTGGGGAGGGAGCATAAATAGGATGAGTCCAGAGGCTAGACAGAGAGAAAGAGAGAGAGAGAGAGAGAGAGAGAGAAAGAGAGAGAGGGCGCATAAGCGAAAGAGACCATTTCATTAAAAAAAAAAATAACCAAAGCAAAAAGGGCTGGAGGCATGGTTCAAGTGGTAGAACATTTGCCTAGCAAGCATAAAGCCCTGAGTTCAACCAGTAACACCAAAAAAAGAGGATCGTTTAATGCTTGCAAAATGGCCAGACATGGCTTGGAATGTGGCTTAGTGGTAGAGCGCTTGCCTAGCATGCATGAAGCCCTGGGTTCGATTCCCCAGCACCACATAAACAGAATGACACTGTGGCTCAAGTGGTAGAGTGCTAGCCTTGAGCAAAAGAAGCTCAGGGATGGTGCCCAGGCCATGAGTTCAAACCCCAGGATGGGCAAAAAAAAAAAAGAAAATGACCATACACATCATCTGACCCAGAACTTCCATGCCAATAATCTGTCCATATATTTCTCATAAATGTTTACACTGATATGCAAATGTATACCACATACATGCACACACATGTGCAAAGATGTGTTGGCAATATGTTTAGAAAACAAATGCCTGGCTGTAGGGAGCTGAAGAATAAATAACCCATACTAGAATACTTCCTTTCGTTTGATCTCGGTTATTAAAAAAAAAAGTTAGAATCAAACATGCGAATATACTTACTCTGCTAAGAAGGACGGTTAACTGTGAGCAAGCAAAAGCTATGAGGGAAAGGAGGAAGAAGGAATTGCCCCCCTTTATTATGTTCTCTGTATGTATTTCTTGATACTTATCCAGTAGAATGAGTTCCTATGTTACTTACATATTATGATTTCTTTTCCAAACTTTAAAAATAGCTCTAGGAAAAATCACAGCTATTCAGTCGGCAGCTGTTCGTGTTCGATAATGAAGGTTAACAGGAAGGAAATTAGGAGCAAGTAGGAGTTCTTAAAGTAAAACTACTACTATTTAGTGTTCAGAAAAAATAAGGTAAAATTCTCCTGAGAAGTGTAAAGTATATCCTAGTCTTTGCTTTCAGTTCTGCAGGCTAAGGATGTAAGGCAATAGCAAGTGATTAAGCAGCGAGGTTTTCTACGAGGACATTCATCTTCAGCGCACATCTTACAGTTGAATGTTCGTTAAGGAGTTAAACTCTTGAAGGAGTTTCCGTGATATGTAATTCATTGATAGCTTTGGTTAGACATTTTTCCTTTAAAATAAGAAACTAGCCTGAATCGATTTTGTTTTTTCATTTTCTCAAGCCCATTTCCTATGAAGGGAAAAGGTGCGTTTCCTGTCCCTCACAGCTGTAACTTTCACAGCACTGTCCCTAGCAGGCAGCCCAGGAAAGTTAGTTAGTAAAATAGCTTCTTGCTTCTACCAACATTAATTAACTGCTGTCACTTTTTAAAGTATAATAAAGAATAACATAAAAACCACAATAATCATCCAGGGAAAAACAGTTGTTCCTATAGATGAGTTTTAAAATGTACCATTATAATAATTGAGATGTGGCAAAAAAAATTAAATGAGAAATATGAATTACAATGAAAAATAATGATATAACGGTAAGAACAACTTTGGGTCATTACTTCAATCCTAATCTATTAAAGCTGAAATAATTTTTCCCATATTTATTTGTTTATTTATTTACTAGCTGGGCCCCATATATATATATATATATATATATATATATATATATATATATTTATTTATTTACTAGCTGGGCACAGGTGGCTCATGCCTATAATCCTAGCTACTCAGGAAGCTGAGATCTGAGGATCACAGTTCAAATCCAGCTGGGACAGGAAAGCCCCCGAGACTTTTATCTCCAATTAAACACCAAAAAGTCCAAAGGGGAGCTATAGCTCAAGTGGTAGAGCACTACTAGCCTTCAGCAAAATGACTGATAGCACCCAGGCCCTGAGTTCAAGCCACTGACCAACACCAACACCAATAAAAGGCTGGCTCCTGACAACAAGGCTGAAACACAGAAGATATCTACCTGTACAAATGGTTAATGTACGGGTTGACCCCCAGGGAATTCATCCAGTTCCGGAAGGTCCTCTCTTCCTTGCTCTCTCCTGGAATGGACAGAAGTGCATACAGGTGACTGCAGCCTAAGGAACCCAGGGCTGTTTGGTAAACCATCCTTGCATACACAAACTAGCCATAACCCATTGGTAAACCATCCTTGCATACACAAACTAGCCATAGCCCACTTTGCCCTGGTTCTTTGAATAACTGTCATTTCTTTCCAGGGAAGAGAACATCTTTGATCCCCATTATCTAGGAAGCCACTATCTGTCCCTCTCCATTCCGAATCCCCTTATTTGATATCTGTGAACAAGTGAGCCCTCAGTTTCTCTGTCCAGAAACACAATGGCTAAACGGATATAGTCTGAAGTGAGGATTGGAGATGAAGGGAACTGGTCAACCAGGGAAGTTTCTGGGCACACAAACCTATACAAGGACACCAAATAGTGAAAAGGATTAGGATTGGCAGGTAATAGATAAAAAGAGGCAGTGATTGGTGTAACTGTCCCACCGGCTTCCTGTGTTACTTGAGATCACCATTGTTTCATCATCATAATAATAATAATACTTGAAGCAGGCACCAGTGGCTCACATCTGGAATCCTAGCTATTCAGAAGGCTGAGATCTAAGGATGAAGGTTCAAAGTCAACCCGGGCAGGGAAGACTGTGAGGCTCTTCTCTCCAATAAGCTACCAAAGAGTTAGAAGTAGAACTGCAGTAGAGCTCAAGTGGTAGAGCTATAGCTCGTGAGCAAAAGAAATCTCAGGGTGAGTGTCCAGGCCCTGAGTTCAAACCCCAGGGCCACCACAAAAACAAAACAGAACTGGAGCACCCCAGGCCCCCCCGACCCTCATGCCACTCTGGGTGGTGCTATACTTCATCCTAGTAAGTTCTCAGACTTCAGTGATCACTTCAGGGGGGAGAGCTGACTCCTAAAGTCCGGGGACAATGGAAAAACCCACATTCTGTCTCCTCAGCTGACACCCACACAGCGAGTGCCTCTCACCGCTTCTAACCTGCAGGCAAGTTCAGGTCGCTCGGTATAGACTCTGGCCCGTGAAATTTGCAGGATGGCTTGGCATACAACTCTGTAACCAGCTAAGCAGCCGGCTCCCACGAGCTAAGCGCCAGATCTTGACGGGATCCCAAGGGCTCTGGGATTTCCAGAAGCTTCCCAGGAAGTGATCTGGCTCACCATGTTTTCATGGGTTTTCAATGTCGTGACTCCCAGAATCTTCTTCAATCCTAACTCTGTGACGTAGCCACATCATTTTCTTGCTTAAATGTAGTTCTTTCTGGTCTTCATAAACCATAACTGAGCAATCTGTTGTATCTGCTACAAGCGCTTTATAATAATCTACAGAAGCAGATTATTATATATAAATATGACTACATTAACATTCAGATTAATATGTATAAATGTATAAATATGCCTAGAGTCCATGCCAACCGTGCTTATGGGACCTTCTCAATCGGTATGAATTTATGGGTATAAAACCCTACAATGCCATAAATACAAGCGCATTTGGGATCAATAACTTGATACATGTGACTTGGAAACTTTTTGTTGTTTGATTTACTACAAATTCTATATATAGAGAGAGAATTCTATAAGTAAATTTTATATAATTGGAAAGTTTTTACATTCTTTCTAGTCAGGAAAATCCAAATTGTGTCTTACAATGACAAAGACATAGTGTCACAATAGCTTAATTTTTTTTTCCCATCCTAGGGCTTGAACTCAGGGCCTGAGCACTGTCCCTGGCTTCTTTTGCTCAAGGCTAACACTCTACCACTTGAGCCACAGCGCCACTTACAGCTTTTTCTGTTTATGTGGTGCTGAGGAACGGAACCCAGGGCTTCATGCATGCTAGGCAAGCACTCTACACCGCTAAGCCCCCTTCCCAGCCCGCTGAATTTTTTTTTTTTTTAAGGAACCTGATGATACAATGAATATTTTTTAGGACTCCACCCGGGACTGGTGCACTCCAGCGTTATCTGCAATCCCAGCTAGTCGGAAGATGGAAAGCGGAGCATTACCATTTCAAAGCCAGCCTGAACAAAAGCGCTCAAGAACCTGTCTCAAAGACAGTCCAGGGATGAGGTACATTCTGCATTCAGTTACCTGAGCTGTGGGATGAATATTTTCCAAGGTTGGCATAGGGCAAATGCATAACACACTATCTAAAGAGAACTAAACGACCCAAGGGCATTGCTTAGGGGGTAGAGCACCTGCTTAGCAAGCCCTGAATACAAATACTTATTTCTGTGGGGAAAAAAAAGCCATGGAGGTTGTGTTTTGATTGAGTTCTGATGCTATTATAAGCTCCAGAGATTCATATGTCTTCATATTGTTCTCAATGAATTACATTATTATCATTTTAAGTTTTAACACCTGGCAAGCAAAGAACCATTTTGTAAGTGAGCCTTTATTTACCCGGCATCATTTCAAGTTGTCTTGGTTCATAAACACACCGAGCTAGAAGCACAATGCATTTGTGCACCAGAGAAACATCTATAGTCCTGACCGGAAAATTTCTCTTGGACGGGAGGTAGGACTAACATCTAACTGGCTGATGTATGAGGTGGCAGGAACGGTACAATATTGCTTTTTCCTGCAAGTCAAAGTGACATCTGCGAAGGGCAAAAGTCTCACTAAACCTAACAGATGTATTAACTGTAGGATATTGCTGGGTGCCAGTGGCTCACGTCTATAATCCTAGCTACTCAAGAAGCCAAGAGCTGAGGTTGGTGGTTTGAAGCGAGCTTGGACAGAAAAGTCCATGAGACTCTTATCTCTAATTAACCAGCAAAAAACCAGGTGCCAGTGGCTTGTGTCTACAATTCCAGCTACTCAGGAGGCTGAGATCTGAGGATCTCAGTTCAAAGCCCAGGCATGAAAGTCCATGAGACTCTTATCTCCAATAAACTAAAAAACAAAGAGAGAGAGAGAGAGAGAGAGAGAGAGAGAGAGAGAGAGAGAGAGAGAGAGAGAAAGTGAGAGAGAAAGTGAGAGAGAGAGAGAGAGAGAGAGAGAGAGAAGCCAGAAGTAGAGCTGTGGCTCAAGTGGTAGAGCTCTAGCCTTGAGGAAAACAGGTCAGGGACAATGCCCAGGCTCTGAGTTCAAGCCCCAGTACCAGCACAAAATTAATTAATTAAAAAAGTGGCTATGAAAAGAACAGAAAAAGAACAAAGCTATTGAAGGCTCACTGGATGCTCTGTGATCTTTATTTCGTGCTTTTCTCCTCTCACCTTGACCATGAGTACACACAGAATGGGGGTTAGACTCTCACTCGTGACTACCCACTTGTTATTTGTCCTGTAACTCTGCAAACAAAGTGGGGATAGTCCTGATTTTTATGTATAAGGAAACCCAGGAGCACAGCAGTTACTCAGATCCTGGTGGAACCAAGATCTGAGCAAAGTCTTTGTAACTCTGCGGCCTGCACACTTTCTGCCACCACAAATGCCCTTGGAGACGCTGTCTCTAGGTAGCCTATGAGCTCAGTTCCATTTGAGAGGAAGGCTCAATATGTCATGGTTGTTTTTTTTTAATTCTCTAGAGATGAAATTCTCTACCAATGAAGACATACTAATAAATGAATTTGGGGTGTGATAAGGCCAAGCTTCATGAGGATTTATAAAACACAAATTTGAAGAGGGAAAATACTGTAATGACAGTTAGAGGTCAAATACATCTTTGGCACTTGTACCAGAATATACATAGGTTGTACATAAAGATGATTGATAAATATTTCCCATAGTATCTCCCAACAAATAGCAACTTAAATGATACTAGTGGAAATATGTAGCAATCCTATTCACACTGAAAAAAAAAAACAACTTTCCAAAGCATGCTGAACACTAGCAAAAGAACCCAAACATGACACAGGGGAAGAACGGGCAAGCCAGAAAAGGTAACCGAGCGAGCAAGAGGTCAGCAACTATAAAAAGCAGAACATTTTTAATATGCCACTTTAAAAAAATGCCTTCTGCTGGAATCATGGTGGGATTTTGAAATTTTCCAGATGGATCAAAAACTTCCATTCCTTTTCTCTCTCTCTCTCTCTCTCTCTCTCTCTCTATTTGTTTTAGGTTCTAATCGTTCAGCTTAAATTCCTCTTTGAAGAAAAAAAATCTAGTCTGCATTTTTTTTTGTCTACTTCTCTCACTTACACATCTGTGTAGAAAATACAGTCTCATTTTAACCCTCGGGTTAAATAAATGAAACGAATAGTATTTGTTGTAATTTCGGGGTACATAAGTGGAATGAATAGTATTTGTTGTAATTTCAGAGGTGACAAGGACTTCAGAACTCTTAGTTGTTGCAGTCCAAGAAAAAAAGATCCTGAGACTGACAGCTCACTGTCTCACAGGGGAAGGGAGCAAGAGCCAGGCACGTGACTGAATACTGAACATGAGACGGTGGAGAAAATCTCCAAAATCGCCCAAGGAAGACAGCCACGGAGGACGTTAAGGTGGGTCCCTCCATCAGTCAGCTACTGATTGTATATATACTCCCACGGATCTTACTAATGAAGTACTAGCAGGCCCGTGGCTGGGGATAAAGAGAACGGAGGAAAGGCTGGGAGACAGAGATCAGGAGAGGTGAGAATGTTCCTGTCATCGAGACAATTTCTATACTGGAAGCTTCCATGACACTTGGGAAATGTAACCAGACTCAAATGCTACATAATAAACTAAGCCGTTCATAGAAGCTAAGACTGAATCTTGTCAAGGGTTACTTTGTGACAAAAGATGAGATTTGTCACAGGAGAGGGAGGAAGATGTTGATGTCAAAATCATACAGTCCAATTGTCAAAACTGGTTTCTGACGTGTTTACTACGCTATGACGACGTCATTACAGAAGGCAAATTAGATAAAGAGCGAAGGTCATCCACGCCTGGCTCTGCTATTTAGTCAAGTTTCATTTGTGTGCCTCGCTTGTTGTCATTCATTCGATAGGCATATTAAGACACATGACACAGCATGAACAATGCAAAAAATAAATAAATATCAACCCAGATGGAAAAGAATAAATGCTACTAGTGAAAAGAACATCCAGAACGAATAGATGTATAGAGTATAGAAAAGTACTAAATACAGTACCTACATTAGGAGGGGTCAAATCTGTATTTCACGAAGCAAAACAGGAAAGTATTATATATTATGAGACAGATAACAACAGCCCACACACATCAAGACAAGTATATTTTTTTAATGGACACTAAAAAAACATTAAAAAGAGAATCATTCTAGAGTCAAACTAACTTTCAAAGCAGAGGAAAAGATATATGGAATTACTTTCTCCCCTCCCCAATAGATAATGCATTACTCCCTATTGGTAGAGTACATTCATGGATCATGGATCTGTAAGGAAATCAGATTCTTAGGGAGAAATAAGGTTTAACCCAGCGTTCTCGCTGAAGCAAAACAACCATTCTTTCCCATATATAAGCTGACTGTTTTAGTGGCTACCCATGCCTATCCACAGCTAATTTACTTCCACTGCCATCTTCCACCTGGAACCGCAACGTAGTCACACCACAAGGAAAGAGATACAAGGAACCAACTGCAGTGACAAAGAACATACCTTCCAGTAAGTTTATGTCGATGTCATTATTGTCAGGCTTGTGCAGGCAGGGGTAGGTGTTAAAAAGATTGGCTACAAAAGCTAAGTTAAGCTTAGGGTTGCCCGAAACCACATCAGCCGGAGAGACGAACTGCCTGCAGCCTAGTTTATCGGCTTCCTGAAGCATGAGGCCAGCGCGCTTCAAGTCGTTCTTCTCCTAAACGGAGAAACACACCCCCCACCAAAAGAAAAAAAAAAACGGTCAGGATCGGAGTCGTGTTGGCAAGGTGCACAGTTATAAAAGCAGTTCGTGTTCTGCAAGTGTATCCAATGAGAAAGAGAAATTGCGAGCTTCACAAACCAACCTCTACCATTTGTTTTTTGGGTGTGGTTTTTTTTAACCTAAATCATTTTTCCTGCTGGGCTCCCCAACTCATTGTAATTGCTGAACTGATGCACAAAACTCTCAAATACAGTCTGGACGAATGCTCACTGGCCAACAGGGCCTCCACAAACAAGAGAGGTCAAATTATACATAAAATCAGAGAACACCAGTCTATTATTAAACAATTTCAGCACATTACCATACACAGGCCTTATTTAGATCTATCTATATCTACATGTATATGTATATGTATACATATCTATCTACCTATCTATCTATCTATCTATCCTATCTATCTATCTATCTATCTATCTACTATCTATCTATCTATCTATCCAACTACTGTCTATTGATCTATCAGGACACACTGAAGATTGAACTCAAGGAATCATGCTTAAGCCATAGATAGCTCTAGCTCTTTATTTAGACATTAATTCAAATGACTATAGAAACCGGGACACTTCCAAGACAATTATATATGCTAACGATGACTAGATAATATCACACTTATCAATTTTTTAGGGATAAGCATTTTTTAGAACTACACACTGAAATGTTTGTCCATCAGACATATATGTCATTATATCTTTGACGATACTGTGTCTATAAATTAAATAATTAAATGGTACTATGTATAGGATTGGCCCCAAAATAACATAGGAGAGGAGGGATGTGGGTAGGAATTAAATTAAATTCACTGGCCCTGAGTGGACAAATGTTTCACTGGGGACAGGCATGTGGTAGTTTGATATAGCCAGTCTATCCATTTTTTAGTATACTTAACATTCTTCCAGGCACTGGTGGCTCATTCGTGAGCTACGTGGTAAATTAGGATCTGAAGATGTAAGTTCAAAGCCGGACCAGTTAAATATCTGATTTTTTTTTGACCTGACAAAATATGTGAACTTGTCGTAGTTCTGCAATGCTCCATTTCTGTCCTATTTCATTATAGAAATGTGAAATGTGATTTATTAGTACTGCTTCAAGTTACCTTTACGATCAACTATGACAGATGTTAATGCTTTAGGTATGGAGCACATTTCCACCCTGGAAAGGCATTGGCTGGTATTGATGTCTGTCTTCCCTGCGCATGAACTCTAAGGCCCACCATCTTCTATTCTGTACATTTCCAAACATCCGCTCTTGAACTGATTACCCGTTGCTTAGCAACCTAATAACAGCCTGTGGCTCCCCTTTCTTGGTAGGCACTGACAGTCACAAAGGCACCCTGGTTGTAGACAAGCGATTTGCTTGGGAAAGGTGGACACTGGGTTGACTCCACGCACACACAGGAGAGGACCGGCCAGCAGGGGTTGGGGAGGGGGAGGGGGGGTCCAGGATGGATAGGTGCAGAGTTGTTTACTCGGGGTGATGAAACGGTTCCGGAGGCGGAGTCAGTAGAGACAGTTGCACAGCCATGTTTGAATAGGTGGATGTTCTTGAACTCGCAATGGATCCAAACAGCAAGTTTTCTGCTGCGTTATCTTTTTACTACGACATACAAAAAAATTAAACATTGCACTCACATTAAACCCTGAAAGGTCGATGTCAATGGCCGGGCCGTCTCGATCACCTTTAGGGGCAATTTGATTAAGCAGATGAAAGTAGGCTCTTGAATCCTTCAAGAAAAAAAAAAAAAAAGGAAATAACATTATTAAATCAAATGAACAAAATCACCCTTATATTTAGAGGGGGGAAAATGCTCACACTGGGGAGAAGGCTCCCACGTCCAAGACAGTTGGTTAGATAACCAGCCATGTGAATGACATGGAATTACTTACAGAATTCCTGAGATCACCGTACTGTCCCACCGTCCCCAGGCCTCACCGCCCTCCCCACCCCCCCCACCTTCCCCTTCCCTGAGCCATTCATTTGTCTACAACCGAAATGTCAGTCAAGGTTTAGAACAAGTTGGGCATGGCGGCTCACGCCTGTCATCCTAGCTACTCAGGAGGCTGAGCTCTCAGGATGGCGGTTCAAGGGCAGCCTGCCCTTCCCCTCTACTTGCGCCACGCGGGCCCACCTTGATGTCCTGGCTGAAGTTGCTGATGGGGCGCCAGCCGGCGTTGGTGAGGTGGTAGTTGACCCACCGCAGCAGCAGCTCCTCGGGGGACAGCCTCATCAGCTCCTCCAGCTCCTCGCCCTCGCTGAGCAGCGCGATCAGAGCTGCGGGGAGGAGAGGACGCTGAGCGGCCGGCCAGCCCTGCCTTCCCTCCCCGGGCCGGGGAGGAGGGGGAGGAGGGGAGGAAGGCTTCCAGGCCCACACCCTCACCTTCATTCCGGGAGAGCTCGATGTCCGCGAACAGCCCCACTTTAATGATCTGCCAGAGCAGGCCCAGCACCAAGTGAGGCTTTCCTTCCTTCAGATCCTGGGCGCCAATGTTGACCACGGTGCAGCCGATGGCAGAGGCGGAGTTCAGCGCCAGGTTCAGATTTTCCTGCATGGCCGGAAGAGAAACCGCCACGGGAAGGGGTTCTTGCTCTGATGGCTTGCGGACAAGTTACAAGAAACCACGGACTACAGAGTTTTATGTCCTGGGACTTGAACTCAGGCCCTGGGTGCTGTCTTTGAGCTTTTGTTTTTTGCTCAAGGCTTGCGCTCTACCACTTGAGCCACGGATCCACCTCCGGCCTTTTGGTGGTTCGTTGGAGATAAGAGCCTCACAGACTTTCCTGCCCAAGCTGCCTTTGAACCTCGATCCTCAGATCGCAGCCTCCTGAGTAGCAGAGTGTGCCACCAGGGCCTGGTATCAGAAATTTCACCGTTTATTTATTTATTTATTTATTTATTTATTTATTTTAGTTTCTTTGCCAGTCCTGGGCCTTGGACTCAGGGCCTGAGCACTGTCCCTGGCTTCTTCTTGCTCAAGGCTAGCACTCTGCCACTTGAGCCACAGTGCCCCGTCTGGCCGTTTTCTGTATATGTGGTGCTGGGGAATCGAACCCGGGGCTTCATGTATACAAGGCAAGCACTCTTGCCACTAGGCCATATCCCCAGCTCCACAGTTTTTTTAAACAGAACTAATGTTTGGACAACTAGATTACTATTCCTACCAAAACTTTTTTTTTAATCACATGGTTTGACCTGTCACCTGCAGTATGCTAATGACCTCCACATCTGTAGGAGAGGTCCCCTCGACCCCCGGAAGGGTTCCCCCTCCAACACTCTCTGACCCGGATACACTTAGTAAGAGCTACCTGATTGCTCCCTTCCCCCCTCACCCTACACCCCAAACCCACCAGGTCCAAAACAAGCCAACTTTCCGCCCCATTTCCCTGATGTTCCTCCCGTCCCTACGGGAATCACTCCTTCCTGATTTTATGTACCAGCGTTGGAGCGAGGGAACCCAACTTGCATGACCTCTGCCTCCGTACCTGAGCCGGACACAGCCCGCGCGGAGGAAGGACTCACCGACACAGTGAACGGGGTCAGCTTTCTCTTGTTGATGGCTCTTTCGTCAATAGTATCCGGTTCGGACAGGTTGATCATTTTGCTACCGAGAAAATGGCAATGATTAGGTTGGGAGATGTGCAGAAATGTTTTAGCAACTGAAGTGGGGACAAAAAGAAACAGCCAAAATTTGAAAAGTGAAAAGATTATCCGTTTGTTTATAGTAGGCTATCTATGTATTCGGGTCAGGAACTTTATTGTTGAAATCTGATATGCTCCGATATTGAAACGAATCTACTTCTGTTTGACAGAGTGTATCACGTAGTTTCTTTGTGGGAGTTTTTGTCATTAATTCACATCATAATTGCTAGTACTGTTAAAACGTAAACAAGTTCCCAGGAAGCCAAATTCCAAGCAAAGAAAGGGGAGACATTCTCCAAAAAGAATTATATTCATTATTTGACTTAGGAAATGGTAACTCCTCTGAACAACACCTGAAGAATAAAACTATATTTAAAAAAAAATGTGTCCCTAGGGCTGAGGATACGACCTAGTGGTAGAGAGCTTGACTCGTATACATGAAGCCCTGGGTTCGATTCCCCAGCACCACATATATACAAAACGGCCAGAGGTGGCGCTGTGGCTCAAGTGGCAGAGTGCTAGCCTTGAGCAAAAAGAAGCCAGGGACAGTGCTCAGGCCCTGAGTCCAAGCCCAGGACTGGCCAAATAAATAAATAAATAAATAATAAAATGTATCGAAATGCACTCTTGCTTACTTATTGATCTGTCTTTGGGAGAGGGGCACAGAAATGGAGGGGCGGGGGGAAGGTGAACACATACAGCCGTGGCACTCACTAGACCCTTCGCTGAACGTGAACAACACAACTTGTGGGTCGGGAAGGGGGGGGGGGTGACATTGTCCACAAGGAAATGGACTCATGACCTGACTCGTGTCACTGTAACCCCTCTGTGTACCACCTTTATAATAGCAATTGAAAAAAAAGACACAGCAAGTGTAAGCCAAGCCGGGTGCTTGGTGGCGCACCCCTATAATCCGACCTGATCGGGAGGCGGAGTTTTAAGAATTACAGTTGGAAGCCAGCCCAGGTAGCACAGTCCATGAGAGTCTTGTCTCCAATAAGCTACCAAGAAACTCAAGGCCGGAGCACTGTCCCTGGCTTCTTTGTGCTCAAGGCTAGCACTCTACCACTTGAGCCACAGCGCCACTTCTTATCTCCAGTGAACGAGCAAAAGGCTACACGCAGAGGTGTGGTTCAAGTGGTAAAGCACTAGACTTGAGCAAAAATACTAAGCAAGAGCACAGGCCCTGAGTTCAACCACGGGCGCCAGCACACGCAAAACAGTTTACAGTGCGGGGAGCAAAACAGACAGAGCCAAGACTGAGCGAAGACATTGATTTTTGTCATCTAGGCTCAATCTTGCTGCTACTTTCCTTTATGGCCACGTCTCGGGCAATCATGCCTACTGGCATTGGGAAGTGAAAAAAGAAATCACGTTGAACACATGAAAATGGACCAACATTTTACAAGGACTGACTCAAAAGTGTTCTGGGGGGCTGGGGATATAGCCTAGTGGCAAGAGTGCCTGCCTCGGATACACGAGGCCCTAGGTTCGATTCCCCAGCACCACATATACAGAAAACGGCCAGAAGCGGCGCTGTGGCTCAAGTGGCAGAGTGCTAGCCTTGAGCGGGAAGAAGCCAGGGACAGTGCTCAGGCCCGGAGTCCAAGGCCCAGGACTGGCCAAAAAAAAAAAAAAGTGTTCTGGGGTGATTATGACGAGAGACATTTAAAAAGCACCGGGAGAACAAGGGGTGGGAAGGGGAGGAAAATTCCAGAAAGCATAGTAGTTGTCCATGCATGGTAAATCTCTCAAGATCTAATTCCAAGCTGGTAATTCTGGGAGACGATGGCTTTGCCGAGTTGTAGCTTCGTGGATGTGACAGAGAACACGCAACTCCCACCTCCCACAGTGGCTGCTAAGCTCACCAGAGAAGGATTCCGTCCGCTAGCGACTTGAAAAGGCTATTGTCAGCCGGGTTCATGGGCAGGAGATGCCGACAGTCAGGGTCATTCTCCAGGGCTTTGTTGATCCAGTTCACAAAAGCCACTTTTTCCTCCTCTGAAAAGCAGAGAAAACCTTCGTAGGAAAATCTATTTCCTAGACTTCGTCGCACTACAAAACCATACCGGTTGATTTCTGCTCCAAAGAAAAATAACGAATAGCTAACTATTAATTAAATGCAGCTAAAGGGGCTGGGAATATGGCCTAGTGGTAAAGTGCTCGCCTCGTATACATGAAGCCCTGGGTTCGATTCCTCAGCACCACATATGTAGGAAAAAGCCGGAAGTGGAGCTGTGGCTCAAGAGGTAGAGCGCTAGCCTTGAGCAAAAAGAAGCCAACAGGGACAGTGCTCAGGCCCTGAGTGCACGCCACAGGACTGGCAACAAAAACAAAACAAAACAAAAGTGCAGCTAAAACTCCAAAGGACAAAACGAAGAAAGAAGGATTTATTCCACTTTGTCATGGAGTCTCTGAGGGGAGAGGAAGGAGGGACTATTTTTTTTTTTTGCATCGGCACAACATCTGGTCTGATTCCAACATCTTCCTAAGTATCTATCGCTTCTGAAATCAAATAAATCAGGAGCACACCCTCAGAGGTCAACTCTATCTGCAGATATATTCTGACATAAAACTATATACACTGATGTAAGAAGTAGACCTAAATAAGGAGGGAGGAAAAACAAACCAACATCTATGAAAACAAATGCTTGCAATCTCAGCTACTTGGGTGCTTAATAAACAAAGGGATTGTGGTTCAAGCCTAGCCACGGCAAAAAGTTACCAAGAGGGCTGGGGATATGGCCTAGTGGCAAGAGCGCTTGCCTCGTATACATGAGGCCCTGGGTTCAATTTCCCAGCACCACATATACAGAAAACAGCCAGAAGTGGCGCTGTGGGTCAAGTGGCAGAGTGCTAGCCTTGAGCAAAAAGAAGCCAGGGACAGTGCTCAGGCCCTGAGTCCAAGCCCCAGGACTGGCCAAAAAAAAAAAAAAAAGTTAACAAGACTCTCCCCCTCCTCAACCAAGAAACTGGGCATGGGAGTATATATGTTTAATCCCAGCTACAGGAGAGGATTAAGGCTGGGCAACAAGACAAAACCCTATCTGAAAAAAGGGCTGAAGGTAGCTGGGCACTGGTGGCTCACGCCTAATAACCCTAAGCTACTCAGGAGGCTGAGATGTGAAGATCATGGTTCAAAGGCAGCTCGGGCAGGAAAATCCGTGGGGCTCTTATCTCCAATGAACCAACAGGAAACCAGAGGTGGCGCTGTGGCTCCAAGTAGTAGAGCCAAAGAAGCTCAGGGACAGTGTTCAGGCGCTGCGTTCAAGCCCCACGACCAACAAATCATTTGATGAAAAGGGCTGAAGGCGTGGTTCACGTGGTGAGCACCTCTGAAGTATGTGCTCGATCGGCACATGGATATGTCGCCACAGAATGGAGAGGGAGCCGGTGTGGAACGGGGGTTACCTGAGTAGGAATGCTGGGTGCCCTCGCTGGAAATGGAGGAAGTGCCTCCGATCGCCGTGATGCCTTCCCTCTTGTTAATTATTTTCCGGAACGTTTTGCTGATATCTCTGCTTTTCAATTCTTGCATTAGCTAAGATGGGGCAGAGATTCAATGGGTGAGTAAATAATTGTAACCAAGAAAAATCTGGCCACAGGAAGGATGTCTATTGAGACGTACTCGTCTGGAATGACGATGGGGTTCACACGAACCCGAGACGCTTGCGCTTCACACAACATGGACAAGTGGTTGCGCCCCAACCTCTGGGACGAGCGACAACCACACTTTAATTGAACGAGTCAAAATTATTCTTCCAGGGCTGGGGATATGGCCTAGTGGCAAGAGAGCTTGCTCGTATACATGAGGCCCTGGGTTCGATTCCCCAGCACCACATATACAGAAAATGGCCAGAGGGGGCGCTGTGGCTCAAGTGGCAGAGTGCTAGCCTTGAGCAAAGAGAAGCCAGGACAGTGCTCAGGCCCTGAGTTCAAGGCCCAGGACTGGCCAAAAAAAAAAAAAAATATTCTTCCAGATGTGCCAGGATCTTTTCTTTTCTGTACAGAAAAACCTAAGAGATTACTATGTGACAAAACTTTAAAAAAAAATTACTCCAGTGAGAGCATTTCTTTATCTAAACATTCCAAATGTAGGCATCGTCATGTTAAAGCGGGGTTCTTCGGGCCTCCGGAGCCCAATCTGACCCCCAGCTAGCAAGGACCCAAAGACGGACCGTCCACCACTCACCGACACGAATTCTTCGAAGCTGATTTTGCCATCTTTGTTGTTGTCCGCGACCGCTAGAATCTTCTCCACGATCTCCCGCACCTTGTAGCCAGGAAGAGGCACGCTGGCTTCCTTAAACAGGTCCTGCAGCTCATAGTCGCTCACGTAGCCGCTGTTGTCGATATCTGCAAAGACACCGTGATGGGTCGCTGGACCTGGGGTGTTTGTTTCACAGGGGGGACAGGGGCCTTTCCCCCGCACCTTGACTATGCAGAGTGTGTGCCACATTTTATTAAAACACTCGTGTGTGAGCGGAGCTTCTCTTCATAGACTGAGGGCCCCTGGGTGCATTGTAAGCGTATAGAATGGACAAGGCTCTGACAAGAAACTCAGTTTTGGGGGAAATGACTGGGTTTCAAAGAAATCAACCTGGGCTCCGGATGCCAGCGGCTCATAGCCATCATTCTAGCTACTGGGGAAGGCGGTGTGTAAGGAGGATCAGTGGTTCTAGGGCAGCCTGAGCAAAAACGTTCGCAAGTTCCCATTTCAACAGGACGGGGGGCATGCTCCCGTCACCCCAGCTGTGAAGGAAGCAGAACCGAGAAGCCTGCAGGTGGGGCTGGGAATGTGGCCTAGTGGCAAGAGTGCTTGTCTTGTATACATTAAGGTTCGATTCCTCAGCACCACATATATAGAAAATGGCCAGAAGTGGTGCTGTGGCTCAAGTGGCAGAGTGCTAGCCTTGAGCAAAAGGAAGCCAGGGACAGTGCTCAGGCCCTGAGTCCAAGGCCCAGGACTGGCAAAAAAAAGAAAAAAAGGAGAGAGCTCGCCTTGTATACATGAAGCCCTGGGTTTGATTCTCCAGCACTACATATATAGAAAAAATGGCCAGAGCGAAAGGCTGGGCGTGCGGCTTGAGTGATGGAGCACCTATGGAACGTGTACAAGGCCAAGTTCAAACCCTAGTACCAGGAGAGGGAGGGAGGGAGGAGAAAGAAGAAGGATGGAAGGAGGAAAGAGAAGGGGAAAGGGAAGGAAGGAAGGAAGGAAGGAAGGAAGGAAGGAAGGAAGGAAGGAAGGAAGGAAGGGGGAGGGAGGGAGGGAGGGAGGGAGGGAGAGATGAGAGAGAGGAAGAAATTTAACACCATAATTGAGAGGGCCCACGCACGCAGACGCTAATAAAATGCACTTATATTTCTAAATTCATCCAGTGGGTTTATAAACTACATCTATCAAGTGGGTCCGCTGGCTGTCCACTCCCTCTGAAAATCCACGCATCCTGTGCAGTCCACATCAAGCACTTCTGCCGGGCCGTTCTCCTGGAGACAGCTTGTTTCGCTTTCAATAATTCATGGCTTCTTCATTGTGTATTTATGATGCCGTGCCCCCGGCGGTCATTTCGAGATTAGGTGTGCTGGCAATCTCACAGTTCTATTTGGACTCTTGGCTACGAGTTTCCCGGGTGTTTCCCTGTGTTCACAGAAATGCCCTTCCCTGGGTTTTCCCTAAAGGCCACCCATCACTTCTCCACTCAGAATGAAGGCAGCGCGGGATGGGGCGGCCGAGGGGGCTTTGCCGTAGCTCAACGGGTACCCATTGGCTTTTGTCTCAGGCTGCTTTCTCCTCTCAACAAGAGCTGTCATCACGAATGTCATGAATGTCATCATGAATTAATGATGAAGACAGACACTTAGCTTTTGAACTCTCAGGTGGATGAAGCCCTGTGTCCAAATACCAGTACCACCACCACCCCCAAAAACAAAAAAAAAGGATGACAGTTGGTGTGTGAAACAAGAGAAAAGAGATGGCTAATTCATACATTCTGTGAAGATCTATGCAGCGCTTCTGCTCAAATACATTTGTTAAATTAACTGAATGATCGGGAAAGAAGACCCATTATTTTTTACTGCTGCCGCCTCTGTTTCAATACCTAAATGGAGCAGAACATTTTAATAACGGTCCACGTTTTTTTTTTCCAGTTTGGAAAATTAACACGGCACACAAGACCCTATCAAATATATTTTTGATAATTCTCTGGAAATCGCCTTGCTCTGCCCATTGCCCATCCGTGCATAGAGCCACAGATTGCTTTTGTTCCCCTTGACTGTGTTGGCCTGGCCCCCTGTTCCTCTCAATCACCTGTAGTTTAGAATGTCAGCCTCACGCCACTGTGCCCAGTGATGGGTTGAGAATAGTTCTCCTGGCACTTTTCTGCCCTAGCTGACCTTACACCACCATCCGCCTGTGTTCAGCCTCCCAAGTAGCTAGGATGATGGAAGAAGCTACCAATGCCCAGCTCTGATTCATTTTTCATGGAGTACTTCATGGCCTGACAGAAAGGGTCTTCAAACACAGGGCAAAGTTTGACGGGGGGTGGTGGGGGGGGTGGTGTCTCAATATCTATCCACCATGCTCAACTTTCCCAGGGGTCCCCTTTCGCTGGTAATACAAGCAAGCAAAGGCCCATGCATTCTCCCTGTGTATCAGGCTCTCAAAGGGGCAAATAAGGCAAATAAGGAGATCCAGCGGGGTCGGAGGAGGCATTTGGGGGAGAAAAATACAAAGCTGGTAAGAGGATGAGGTCACAAAGTATAAGCACTGAATGGCTGTCAAAGGGGGAAAGGAGAACACAGAAGAGACACTTCAAACTATGCTACTTCTTCTTACGTTAGGCATGAGGGGGAAGGGAAAAGAAAGATGGAGGACGCTCAGAAGCAGAACTGGGTGGAGAAAGCCATCCTGCATGAAGTCAGAGAGTATTTGTATTATGGTAGGGACAAAGGCTTGGAGGGCAGAGTTCATCTTTGTGCACAAGGAAGTGTTTCAGTATTTTTTTTCCCTGTGGACTACGGATGCTATGTTAAGCATATCCAGTTACAAGTGTCATTCATTAACCTAGATTATTCTCTGCAAAGAACTCAAAGTCCAGTTCATCTAGAAGTTCACACCAGTCTTTAGCTTATCTACAGAAAGAAAGAAGCCAATAAAACCTAGATAGGAAAAGAAAGGAATAAACACGAAGGAAATCAAGTAATGGTAGGAAGAAAAGTTCTTGGCTGGGCTCTGGTGGCTCACGCCTGTCATCCTAGCCACTCAGGAGGCTGAGATCTGAGGATCGAGGTTCAAAGCCACCCAGAGTAAGTCCCAGAGACTCTTATCTCCAATAAACCACAAAAAGCCAGCAGTGGCGCTGTGGCTCAAGTGGTAGAGCCTTGAGCAAAAGAGCTCAGGGACAGCGCCCAGGCCCTGAATCCAAACTCCAATATGGGTATGCACACACACACACACACACACACACACACACACACACACACAAATGGATTGTTTCATTCCCTAAGTGTAATATCAATCGCACACCGATCTTATTGAATGCCTCTTGTAGTTCTTCAAGCTCCTCCCGAGAGATGGTCGTCGTACTGTTTTCCATTCTTGGGCAGGAAGGGCTCCTTTAGGTCCTTCTTCAGATCTAGAAAAAAAAAAAAGCAATGTCATAAAGAGAATGTTAAACTGGGCACCCACGGCCCACGCCTGTCATCCCAGCTACTCAGGAGGCTGAGATCTGAGGACCACGGCTCAAAGCCAGCCAGGGCAGGAAAAACATGAGACTCTTATCTCTACAGAACCACCAGGAAACCAGAAGTGGCGCTGTGGCTCAAAGTGGTAGAGCGCTAGCCTTGGGCAAAAAGAGCCCAGGGATAGCGCCCCAAGTCCTGAGTTCAAGCCCTAAAAAAATAAGCAAATAATAAATAAAGAGAACACTAGCCCACAGGAAACATGTGTCTAAGC
This sequence comes from Perognathus longimembris pacificus, assembly GCF_023159225.1. Classification (NCBI taxonomy): domain Eukaryota; kingdom Metazoa; phylum Chordata; class Mammalia; order Rodentia; family Heteromyidae; genus Perognathus; species Perognathus longimembris. Next base: position 2,384,253 of record NC_063186.1, read on the forward strand.
ACTATAAAGCCACAGAAAGGGCGTTTGTCGCGAAGCAAGAATAACCAGGGTCTCCTTAGAATGTTCTACCAGCTTACCAACAGTAATTGCGAGTCAGGATAGAGAGGGCTAGAACATGTTTCCCAAGGAAAACTAAGATAATCCACAATCTTACTACCTAGAAAGATCACCTCCTTTGGTGCCAGTCCTGGGGCTTGAACCTAAGACCTGGCTTGAATGTAGCTTTTCCACGGAGGGCTTGGTGCTGTACCAC